>NC_056739.1:984654305-984754631 GCF_019279795.1 Protopterus annectens | reverse complement strand
AATTCCTATATCATCAAGGCCATTTAATGAATGCAAATTTTTGTATTTGTTTAACAAGCTAAAAGTTTACTCATAGGGATGAAAGACCCTCAGAAGGAATACACATATGTAAATAGAAAGGACTGCTTTACTTCTACAATGATTATTTGGATTTCATTTAAAACTTTTATTTTACATTTTATAGCACAAACACTAATAGACATCTACTAAACAAAGCAATATAGTCTCACAATGAAAATAGACTTAGCATTAAAACTTATCTGCCCTTGAAACTCACATTCATTGAAACTGCGCTGAAACCCACATTCAAAGAAAATGCATCTGACCAGTGTAGGATAAATATTACCTTTGGGCTGTTTTCAAATCATAAGCCCCTTGCACACGGAACATACATGTGTTCTTTGATGCACTTTCCTGACTGTATTAAATTATATTCCTTGTACAATACAGCACACTTGTTACAGTGCATTTTAAATTTATTGTTTTGAACATTTTTTCAGTAAGTAATGAAACAAAATGCATGAACCAATGATGACAAAACTGCCCAATTCAGAACATTGCTATATAAAAGTCTACTCAAACTTATCCAATCCACCAGTATCAGTAAATATGCACAATCTCTGCAGAAGTAAAAATCATCTAAATAAGTCCACATTAAAGAGATCTGTAAGATCTGTAACTAATGAAGAGGTTGCTGCGAGCAAACAACTTAATATTTCATTGTATTGTCTACAAATAAAATGCCTGTTACCCTTGAGGAATAAATTGCCTATGCTACATTAAAAAATGAATAGGGAATTGATGGCAAACTAATAACAGGTTCATAGTTACTTGGTATCACTGCCAAAGAGGACATTCTCAGGATTGCAGCATCCACCCCCTTTTAAAAGTACAGCACAGTACAATATCAGCAATCAATCCACATACTGTGGGAGTAGAACCCACAGCCTTCTGCATCAAAAGCAAATATTCTACCTGTTGTGCTACTAACACAGACAGACTTAGCATAAGCAGTGCTGCTTATGCCAAATCTGTTTGTGTTGTTAGTAGCACAACAGGAGGGAACAGGAAGGAACCACTTCAGATAAACCAGATTCCTGAACTACCTTGGTCGACAGTAGCCAACATTTTCAAGTGGAATGGTCAACATTGTTTGGTGTTAGTAGACTCTTACTCCAATTGGTTTGAGATTGACCTACTTTCTAATCTAGCATCCAGTACTGTCATTACTAAGATGGAGTATCATTTTGCAGTACATGGTAGCCCGCACAAAGTTGTTTCAGACAATGGCATGCAGTTTACAAGCCAACAGTTCAAAAAATTTGCTGAAGAATGAGACTTTACTCATGAGACAAGTAGCCCTGAGTACCTGCAGTCAAATGGTTTGGCAGAACATACAGTTCAAAGTACAAAACAGTTACTAGAGAAGTCAAAATGAGATAATAGTGATGTTTTCCTAAATCTCTTTAATCTCAGAATTGTTCCTCATGATAAACATCTTGGTTACCTGCAAGAAACTTCTGTCAAGACAAACCAGAACCACACTACCAACCAGTAGTCAATTGTTAGTTCTATATGTTAAGAACAAGTCAGTGAAAGCCAGTCTGTTGAAGAAGCGCCTAACCCAGAAGTCCTACTATGATAAAACCAGCAAACTGCTCAATCCATTATGAGAAGAAGTGGTAAGGATGCAAACCTCCAGAGGTTATGATTGGATTCGAGTAAATAAGAATATTTGCCCAGAGCCAAGATCGTACATTATGGAATCATAACATCAGAGTTTAGGTGGAATCGGAAGCATTTAATACCGGTGTCCAAACCTATACCACAGCACATAGTCTGTGAGAAAAACTGTTTATCTCAGAGTGAGCTGTCCAGTGTTCCAATTCCAGAGGAAGTAACAGAGAATATTCCCATTCCTGTGACGATTCCAGAAGTTCCTGATATGAGTTGTTCACCAGAGACTGTCCCTATTGCTAAATTCAGTCCAGATTGTTATGTTATGAGATTTGGTTGTATCTCCAGACCATGTAACTGATACATGACAACTTGGACATGAACATTGTGTTTTGTTTCTAATGTCTATAGTAATGCATGTCTAACTCTAATGTCATTTTTACAAAGGGCAAGCTATTTAAGAGGGAGGATGTAGATCAGTATGTGTGTATGTATCTTTAAGGAGCTATCCAAGGGCTTGCACAAGTGTATAAATACTGAGCACGTGCGAGCCTGACTGCCATTTTGTAGTAAGTTGTTGAGATGTAAGCATGTATGTATGTATGTAATGTCTGTCTGTTAACCAGTTTATTTGTATTTTATGATGCTGCTATCCATCCTGATGTGTTTCTATGTATTAAAGCATCTAAACAAAGTACCCCACCTGCCTGTCATCTATCGAGATGGACAAGCGACAGTACAGGAATTTGGGTCTGTGAATTTCATCCATCTTTACTTTAGCAAGACAACTGACATAGTTTTATACATAATTAAGTAAATAAATTAGAGTGTTGTAAACATTTCCAGGGAAGGTGCTTGAATAATATACAACAAATGAAACAAGACAGGTTTAATAGTAAAGGCAGTCTCTGAATAAAGGAAGATTACAGAAGAGTACAGTGTATTGCAATTCTTAGTCTGTTCCTTTTCAGTACAAGGGAGTATTTCCAGCCGCTTCTGAATGAAGAAAACCCCACAGAAGTGGTATTGCCCCAGAAACAGCCTACAATGAGAGTAGAAGAGGAGCCCAGCTTAGAAGAAGTAAGAGCAGCACTAAGGAAAATGAAGTCAGGGAAACCAGCAGGCCCAGATGAGGTCACAGCAGATATGATAAAGATGCTGGGTGAGCTAGGGGAGAAATGGCTCCTGAGGGTACTCATTGCAGTGTGGAGAGAAAGGCGTATTCCAGATGACTGGAGAATAAGCATACTTGTGCCAGTGTACAAGAACAAAGGGGACATGCACAACTGTGGACAGTACAGAGGCATCAAACTCCTACCACATTGCATGAAAGTTCTGGAGAGGGTGATTGATAAACGGATATGCAGAATAGTAGAATGTAAGATGGGAGTTGAACAGTTCGGATTCAGATCAAGATGCAGCACAATTGACCCGATGTTTGCATTGAGACAGATACTTGAGAAGAAACTAGAGAAGAGGAGCGAGTCCAACTGGGCTTTCCTAGACTTGGAGAAAGCATATGACAAGGTCCCAAGAAAGCAGATCTGGGCAGTACTGCGGTGGTTTGAAGTCCCAAAAACATTGGTAGAATTAGTACAGGCTATGTACAAGGACCCAGTGATTCAAGTACGAACAGTGTTTGGCCTCACTGAGGGGTTCCCAGTGGGAGTGGGTGTACACCAGGGTTCAGCTCTGAGCCCACTGCTGTTCATACTGGTAATGGACTACATCAGCAAACAGGTTGGAGGGGTCAGAGCAACAAAGCTGCTGTATGCAGACGATGTGGCAGTACAGGCAGACTCTGATCTAGAACTTCAGCAAAGGATAGGAGAATGGAATGCAAATCTGAAGGCACATGGGATGAAACTAAGCACAGATAAGACAGTGGTAATGGCAGCAGATTGGGGAAATCAGAAGAAGCTGAGAATAGAGATAGATTGGAAGATAGTGGAACAGGTAAACAGCTTCAAGTATCTGGGAGGGGTGGTCGAGGAGAAGGGTAGTCTGAATGAAAAGGTCAAAGCTGGAATCAGAGGGGCTGCAGCCAACTGGCATAGAGTATCAGGTGTAGTATATGACAGAAGAATGCCAAAGAAGCTGAAAAGTAAGGTGTACAAGACAGTGGTGCGACCAGTACTACTGTATGGTACAGAAACCTGGGCAGTAAAGGCAGAACAGTTGAAGAAGCTAGAGGTGATGGAAATGAAGTGCCTGAGAAAGGTGGTAGGATGCACACTGCGGGACAGGCGAAGAAATGAGGACATAAGAGCAGAAGCCAAAGTAGCTCCAATTGCTGAAAAGATCAAAGAAAACAGATTACGATGGTATGGGCACATGTGTAGAAAAGCAGAAGACAATCTGGTGAGGGAGATTTGGGACAGACAGGAAGAAGGTAAGAGGAAGCGAGGGCGTCCAGCAAAGAGGTGGATGGATTGTGTGAAAGAAGATCTGCGACAGTCAGGCATGAGTGTTGAAGAAGGCAAGAGAGTGGCACTGAATCGAGAGAGTTGGCGACAGTTAATACAATACCCCGACCCCATGTAAATGGGAAAAAGGGGATGATGATGATGATGATGGGGTACACACCTTATTTTGGTGAAAAATGTGAGCACGTGGGTAAAGGCCTTCACCTAGCAAATGTTTACTCAGTCTGTCAATCCATGGCTACTGCTAGCCAATGAATTATCAGTATCAATTTGTCATGCTTTGGCAACCAATAGCAGCCTACAGAGGAGATCTCTGACAGAGGAGACTGCTGACACTTTGAAAAAGACTCTGCAAATATAAGCAAGTCATCTAAATGTGAAAAAATGTGGATCCCTTGTAGCCTGCAATAAGTTATAACTAGAGCTAGACGTGTGACGACTCTTGGTGCAGTGGATAGTCTAAAGGTTTAGGCAGAGAACTGATAATCTGATCTGACACACAAAACCTTTATAAATGCCTGAAGGCTACCTAAAGAGAGATGTGATGACAAGCATATTTTAAATCTTGTGTTACCTGGAAGCTCAAATGAAGAAGAAAGGGCGACAAGTTGTGAAAAGACAGTATTTTGAACCTGGGCACTATCACAAATTGGTTTAGCAATGAAAGAACCAGACCCGGTCTCCAAGAATTTTCTTTCTTTGGCATAAAAAATCATAAAACATTTCCCAATTTGGGAAGGAGGAACAGACTCACTCCCTGAGACAACATGGGATGAAGGACAGGGTAAATACAGGAGTCTGATATGGTGACTGAGGAATTACTCCATGGAAAGGAGGAATTTCCTCCCACTGTCATCTGTAACCTTGATTTTATTTATTTATTTGACATTTGTTTAGTAGGAAAGTCTGAATGGGATAATATCCCATTTAAAGCAGAGGCCAAGGGAGAAAGGCTCCACATTGACATAATATAGTTACAGTTAAATACAGTTATTACAAAGCCTAATACAGAAGAATGACATATTAACTAAGTAAAAATTCAGCTTCAGCTCATACAGTGTGAACCTATACATACATACATACATACAATAGATGCAGTATTTACAAGTTGAGATAAGATGAGGTTAAACACAGTGAGTATACTCTTTGGAACAGAGATGACTAGATAATATAGCCTAGCAAAATTATATTTAATCTTTGTCCAAGAAATAGATTTTACTAATTCCTTCTCTCTAAACCTTGTCAAAGTATGTTGGTAGTGGAAGCAGGAAAGGACTACTTCAGCCTGGAGTACTGCAGGACAGTGGCGGCTGGTGACTTCAAATCAAAGGGGGCTGCAGGAGACAGCTTAATGGGTGGGGTCAATGGGGATGGGTGTGGCCAAGTAGAAAGGGGAAGAGCTATGCTCAAAACCACAAAAACTGTAACTTTAAATACGCTGCCCTGGGTGCCAAAGCATCATTATGAGAGTCCAATCAAGACAAAATGAAGTGTAGAAGAAAAAAAATTCAATGCATTGGCTGCATGGCAGCTTTACTTAATATCTAGATAGAAACAAAAAGGCTGTGAGGCATGAAAAAATAAATTACTTTTTAAATACATTACTGGAATGCCAGTCAAAATAAAGTATAAGAAAAAACAAGCAGCACTCAACTCAAAGCACTTCTCCATGCACTGCAGTTCTAATTATAATTTATATTCAGCTTTATAAAAGTACCAAGTGACATGCTGAAAGTAGCAATCTCTGTGATACCCCCCCCCTTGTAAAAATGTTTCTTATCCAAAAAAGACCTGCTGCCTGACAGCTATCTACTTGTTTCATGGGGAAAACATGATCAAAGTAAAAAATGAAAAGCAAACAAGAAACAAGCTCAACATACATTGCTTAAAGGATTACTGCACAGGTTATGGACCACACACAATAGACTGGCATTCTGTTTAGTTTGCAGGTAAAGCCTGCAAAGATGACTGCAAGTCTCCAACAAATGTAATGAGCTTCTTAAAATAATGTAATCCTGTCCTTTATTACAAATACTGTCATATGCATTTCAATACCCAAGGCTTATACATTATCTAGTTATGTAAGTATTCTTTGCATGGCAACAACAGAAAGGCTTTCAATGTTGGCAATTTGTTAACAGTATGCGTATTAAAGCTTACTTGCATCTTACAATCTCAGACAAGCTTACCTGATGGTCATTAAAGCAGTGCTACTTAAACACAGAGCAACAGGCACTTTCTGAATAATAATAAGCATAAATCAACAGTATAAAAATATGACAGAAACCAGAACATTCTGCAAAATCAAGGGCAGATGAAAAGCCACTTTAGTACTTGAATCTACCTTGGATGGGTGGATACTCTGCACACTTACACTGCATAACTGCTCCTTGCCTTGCTTGTTCACATCCAGAGTCACTACGTGGGGGAGTGGGGTGCAAGAAGTATATCACAATTTGAAATGTCTCTGGCTGACTGTGATAGCCCTGACACATTTGTCATACCTCTCAACCTCAGATCAAGAAATCTGGAAAAAGCCATACATAGAAGTGGGACAAAGGCCCAAAAATAGGGACAAATTTTAAATATTGCTCTTATAAACTTAGAAAGATAATGGTCTTGCATTAGTATGAATTTTCTGAAGTATATGAAATCTAAAACTGAAAAGTCTGTCATTATTATCTGTCTTTAATGATTTGCCACTAATTTTGCCAAAAAACACAATTTTATGAAAATTGGACCAAAAATGTGATGCAAAAATATAAAATAGCCGCACAATACAGCTGGGAATCTGTCAGAGAAGGGACACTTTTTTAATATTAGTACTGTTAACTTGAGCAGCTGACAAAATAAAAGAATCTACATGCATTTTTGAAATAAGAGTAATCTATAACTGATTATTACAGTTATTTATTAATTGTAAGCCCTCCACGTTTTCTTCCAAAATTTCCATTTTGCAGTGGGATTATTAGGGGAAGAGCAACATTTTGAGCCAAAATCGGGGACAGTTGAGAGGTTTGGATATGCCTAATTCTATAAAGCAATTTATTTGCATGTATCTCTCAACTTGTTAATGCAGAAAATCTGGACAAGGCCAAATATATTGGGGGAACATATAAACAGTACTAAAAGTTAAAGAAAACATACAGTAGAACAAAACACAATATCTCTCTACATGCACAGAAACTCAAGGAATCCTCATATATAAAACACAAGCAGCATTTTTTATGGTTAGCACTTTCAGCACCGGACAGGTGGCTTCTTCAGACCATATAGCAAACAGAGTAAAAATCAAAAACATTTTATATATACTCACAATCTCATGTGCACAAACACGCCTAATCAATTTAAAATCTAACTCCCTTTCAAAACGTCACATTACACAGGCATGTCATACGTGCACAAAACAAATAATTTAAAGTAATAGCATAAAAACATATAAAACATTTTAATTTCCATATGTATTAATAAAAAACACTCAAGCTTTATATTAACCATGAGTTGACTAATGCACAGTCCACTTGGAGCTTATGAAACTGTTATGCCCTTGAATGATATACACTCATTGCTAAAAATTAGATCTGCATAAATTGTGATATTGCGCATAACCCATACCATCATCTTTTCATACACAAACCCACTTAGCACAACCCTATCTAATGTAGGGTATGTTGCATAAAATTTGTAATTAGTAAAAAATGTATTATGTAACACTCGGTAAACACTAATGACATTGTTCACATCCAGCTCTCCCTATGCGGCACCAATAAGTAGACTGAATTGTGTAATCCACATTGCAATATCATTTGCACTTATCTAGCAAGATAAATACATTAATGTCCACTACATTATTCATGTTCGACATAAACATGTCACAAGATATTATTATAGGACCCCTTTCCATATGATATTTCATACATATCGCATATACTCCTGCAGGGTATCAGATGACAAATATCAAATATAATTTCAATGGTTATATTCCTCAAGATGCATAAACCATTTGCCATTCCTTATACTATAATGGCTATAAAAATTATAAAAACCATGTTGAATACTCTATTAGAGTTGTATAAAAACAGTAGATGATATATGCTCTTATGTGTTCAGTAACCTGTTTCAAATACAGAATAGCGAAGCACATATTCACATATATACATTCTTCTTCTTCTGCAATAGGGGTGAACCCCTTCAACTTATCACATCAGAGCGACACATGTTGGACATGTATTAGTAAGTATACCTTGTTTCAACATAAATCCATAGGCACCTGCCTAAATTGATGGACCATGTTTAACCGATAATTGAAGCATTCTCTGCCACTTCAACAGTCAAATTGGGTGCACTATCACACCAACTCATTTGTGCCTTGCTAGGGTGTAAATCACTAAGTGCCTCATACATTAGAGCACTCCGTGTTATATCCATCAAAGGAACTGTACATCGAATTTTATGCAAATGCGACTAATACTCAGACTTGTAAGGCATTAAACACACACACACACACACACACACACACACACACACACACACACACACACACACACACACACACACACACACACACACCCTCTTTGGTCCATCCTGCAGCTTCTCGGCACACCTGTTTCCCGATCATACACCCTACCTGTCTTGGCCATGATCTGATCCTGTACTTGGTTGTGCACCAAATCCATCCTGCAGCTCCCCGATCTCGGTCCTCTATGCTGGCATGATCTGTATCTCCCATCCTAGCCCGCGCATACTCTCTCGTGGGATGTGAGGAGGCTGGAGCCTCCGCTATTGGCCCAGACTGCGGACGATGCAGTCTGGTGACCATCTGGTTTGTGCGGTTGTCACCGCACAGATCTCTGGGTTGGAAGAGAGGAGTTTACACCCTTTCCTATCCGGACTGCCTAACTGAGCAGTCTGGAGCTTAGGAATGCCTGAGCATGCGTGCTAAGTGTTCTGGTCTACCTAACAAAGCAGCCAGGAACATAGCACGCATGCGTGCAGTCCAAGATTTTTTTTTATTATTTTAAAATTTTATTCTACATTTATTTTTTTCTATGGGGACTGCGGGAGTTTATTTCACAGCTGGGAGGGCTGCAGTCCTATAGCACGAGCCTCCCCTGGTGCAGGATCAGAGCCAGGATTTATTTGGGTAGTCATTTAGTAGTAGTTTGAAGTTGGAGAGGTTAGAGGTAGATCTGATTTGAAGATGTATAGAATTACATTTTTAGGGACACAGTATGAGAAGAGAGTTTGTACAGAGGATTTGTGGGGTTTATATATGCTGCAAAGATATTGTTCATTAGACTTAAATAGTCTATTAGGGTGGCAGGAATGGAGAATAGGAGTGAAACAAGAACAGTCATTGTCTTTGATCCAGTCCAGATCCAGTTTAATTTGATGAATGAACTTCAGAGCCCATTTGTCAGAAACTATCTGCTGCCAAAAAGAGAAGTGGAGATTCAGACTTTCTGGAAGGGAAAAGGGACTGTCAGGGTGGGAAGGTTGGGGGGGACAAGGGCCCTAAAATAGTCATTCTGACTTGTTGGTCTGTGTTTGGTTTTGGCAGAGGGATTCTGTATTCCTTTTGGAACCAACTTGCCAGTTTTTCTTAAATGTCTGTTACTGACATTTTCTAAGAATATTTATTTTGTTTTTTACCAAAATTGGATGAGGAATAGTAGAATCCCATAGAACATTTGGATAAGGACGGCTGAAAAATATTAGAGATTCCCTGTATCAACTTATCCCTCTCGTCACACTTTTAGATAATCTGTGCAACAGTGGGATCCAAAACTAAATCTCAATCCAAAGGAGAATTTCAAACCTCATTTTTCACATCCTTTGAGAAAGTTCTTTGAATGCAGTCAGGCAAACCTTTTCAAAACAGTACCAAGGGCAACAGCCCTGGAACAAGTAACAGAGTCATACACACACTTTAAGCAATGAGATGTGACCTGTAAATGGAATAAATTAAACCATTTAAAACAGATTTTCCTCACAAGAAAAAAATGCGGACCAAAAATTCCACATATTTTCACAAATAGTGAGAATAAACTTTAATAGATGAGCCTGACAATTAAAAAATTATGACAATCCAAGTTGTAGAAGCATACACTTTTTTGCTACAATTATCAGATTTTCCCATCTTTTTCAGAAAGTAAAGGAAATGAATTAACTAAATGTTTAGCACTTAGCAGGAGTAGAATTGACTAAAGCTGGGTCAGGTTTGGAATGAATGCATAAAAAGTTAAAAGAGTGAAGAAATTTATACAATCTGTCTTTTAGGGGCAGTAGGCTGACTGTCAGGGAAAATGCAGGCAGTGACACGCATCCTCCAAAGTTGACAGAACTGGAGGAATGGGTGAAGGTTCTGGACATTCCACTTTATAAGAACGATCAATAGCTGGAATTAGTCTGTGAGCCAGTGGTATCTGAGTTTACTTTAAACCAAACTATCCACCTCTCTGTGTTCTTCCATGAACCTCAAACTGAAGGAGAAAGGATACTTCATACCATGGATGTCCAAAGACAACTCGGGTCCTATCTTGAGAGAAAAAAAATCTTCTATAACTTCTGATCAATTTTTAATTTCTTATGAAGATAATAAGAAGGGAAAACCTGTGTCAAAGCAGATTATTTCCAAATGTTTGCCTCAAGGTATTGCCTTTTATTATTCCCACCACAAGAAAACTATTCTAGGCAGAGTCAAAGCACATTTTGCCAGGGCCCTTGGTTTAATCTATGACTTTTTGTAAAGGGTGGAGTCTAGAGGAAGATTAGAAGTAGCACCTGGTCCTTTGTACATACTTACACAAAGCACTACAAGTATATTTCTTCTCCATGCTAGGTCTGGTTTTCCTAGGACCATTCTCTATAGGCTCTTGGACCCCTCTCCTTCTACCTCTCAGTTGTTTTAAGCTATGCTAATCTACCCATATAGCATAGGTACTACAGCAGTGATCAATATGAAGAACAAAGTACAGATCTGGACACATATGTACCATAACAGTACATGTTCAAATCATCACTGCTGTAGTAGCTGCACCCTCTCTCTATCTCATTTCTTCTTTAATGTGTTTTTTAGGCCAGGGTGTGGACTTTTGTTTTTGTTGTTCTTAATAATGTCCCCTCAGGGCTCAGCCTCCCTCTCTCATTTAGCATGAAAGCTCTGAAGAGCTTGGCAACCAAACCTATCTTTTTATTTGGCTTGAGATGACCAGTGGTTTTGAGCATGTGATAGGTGCCCTGCAGCTTTGGACATTGGTCATCTGTTATATCCTATGCAGAATATAACCCATATAGCTTAGGTTACTGCAGCAGTGATCATTCAAACATATAATGTAATGATAAGTTTACTTACACAACTGTACTTTCTCTGTTTCCTTAGATATATCAAAACACACACACACACAGACAAGAACACATGCACACACAGACACACAGACACACACACACACACACACACACACACACACACACACACACACACACACACACACGCACACACACGCACACACACACACACACACACACACACACACACACACACACACACACACACACACACACACACACACACACACACACATACACACACACAACCATATCCTCTCAATGAACAGAGCTAGACTCTGAATTGACTCAGTAACCAAATAGTCACCCTCTTTATTACTGAAGTCTCTCATTATAGGTTCATAGGTGTTTACTAGGCTAATGACCACAAGGGCCTTTTTAAGCCTAATCATGCATCCCAAATCTCTGACAAGTTCTGCTACCCTTGATAAGTATAAGCATGATCCTGGGAGATGAACCATTTACGGGTTACCTGTGTCCATTAGCGATATAGGTGCCAAACCAGGGATGAATTTCTGGCTTCCCATCCAATTGTCCAAGTTGCACTTGAATTGGGTTAGGGAGGAAATCTGCTTCACATGGAGAGCCTGTTCCATAGATGGGTTAGTCTCTGGGATACATACCTGTCTCTCTATGGGGTCCTATTTATATCACAGGCAAGGTTTAAGTATTTAGACTGGGTAATTCTGGTACTGTTTGTTTTGTGGATATGCTGGAGGTCCATCAGAATGGGGTCTGATAATGCCCTGTATGCCAGGCATAGATCTCTCCTCCAAAGCCTGTAGGAGACAGAATACAGGGATAGGGCCTTGAGGCAGTCTGCATAGGACATACTACTTTTGCCCTGTATTCTTTTAGTGAGGAACCTCTGTGGATGTTCCAATTGTTGGATAAGCCTGGTTAGGTACATACCAAAGGGGGCACTACACTCAATGACAGGTCTGATGAATGATGAATACAGAGGAACAATGACTTACTTAGACTTAGATGCCATACCTTTGTTTATAAGTTGCACAACATAGAATGATTTCCTCACCACTGTACAGACGTGATGATCAAGGGCTAGATTACTATATATGTGTGTCCCTAAGTCCCTGACTATTGGGTCAGCTCTAAGGGGTGTTTTGTCAATATGATAGTTACCAGGGATGGATGACTTCCCAAAGGATACTATTATGCATTTCTTGGCATTTAGTTTTAGTCCATGGTTCAGACACCAGTTGTTTGTCTGTGTCAGCCCCTCCTGGAGAACATTTGTGTCAGTGTGAGATACAATGACAGCTCCTAGCCACAGACCACTGACAATGGCCTTGACTTCGGAGAAGTAAATGCCAAAAAGGAGTGGTCCAAGGACTGATTCCTGAGGGACTCTACTTGTCACTGGCCTCTTTGTATTGGTGGACTCCCCAGTTCTAACTTCCTGGGTCCTGTCTGTGAGCCAGTTGGTTATCCATTGGGTGACATATGGGTTTGTACCTAACCTCTTGAGTTTGTCAACAATGCCCGAGTGGCATATTGTGTCAAATGCCTTGGCCAGGTCAAGGTAGGCAGTGTAAACAATTTTGCCCTCATCCATTATTTATTTATTTATTTACATTTGTTGACCGGGAGTGTCCGACTGGACGTAGGTCCATTTTCAGCGGAGGCCCGGGGAGAAAAGCTCAACAGTTAAAATATACAGACAGTAGTTACATTGGATTTACACAGCAATTAACAATTTGATTAGCACAGCAATTAACAATTACAAACATAGTTACAGATGAAAAACATAGTACATCAATAGACAACTAGAATCTTTATCATCTGCAAAGTACATAACAGACATTAACAATTGTAACAATAAGAAGTTCCTACTGTATAATAAGTAGTTATGAGCATCTGAACTTGCTATAATCAAGGTAGTTAGTGTGGTGAAAAGAAAGGTAGTGGGTGGATGGGGTGGGTGATATTATGGGGGGGTTGCAAGGGCATTACAGGGAGAGTTGCAAAGGCAGCATTACTTTGGTGACCTTCTCAAAGAAGTCCACCAGGTTGAGTAGGCATGATCTGCCCTTGATGAAACCAAACTGGGTTGGTCCAGTGTCTGGAGGTTTACTATAGTTCTATTGATCATCTCCATGATAATTCTTTCCATGGCTTTCCATATAAGACTAGTGAGACTTATGGGTCTGTAGTTTCCAGGGTCTGTAGATGGCCCACCTTTGTGCAGAGGGATGACTGTTGCCTTTCTCCATTCATAAGTCACAAAGCCTGTTTGTAGGCTACAGTTAAATAGTAATTCCAGAAATCCTGATAGGTCATGTTTCGTGCTATTTAAAAGGCATCCTGGGATATTGTCTGGGCCCATTGATGCATTGTTCTTGGTCTTAGAAAGAGCATTAAGGACCTGTTCCCTAGTGATTGTAGGGGGAGTTATATTTGATGATATTTCCTGAGGGAAAGTTGAGGGGGAGAAAGGAGTAAAGTTGGAGCTGACTTTATCAGCCAGGAGGTTTGCTATATCTTCTGGCTCAGTATAGGTGGCTCCATTTACAATGACCTCTACACGCAGTTGTGTATTGCGTTTGAGGTTGCGGACATAACAAAGAATGCTTTGTGGTTGTCCTTGGCCTGGGAGGCCAAACTTATCTCAAATTTGACTTTGGTAGAGTTTATTTGTCCTCTAAGTTGTTTGTTTAGTTTGATGAGAGTGCTTTTATCCTGCTGGGTGCTGCACCTCCTAATTTTTGCCATGATTTTCTTCCACCTGTTATACAGATGATTGATTTTGTAATTCTACCAGGGGGCTTGTTTTTTGAGTTAGTTCTGTACTTCTTCCTGGTGGGTAGAGCTGCCTCTATGCAGCTATTAACATATTTGTACAGGGTTTCTGTGAACAGTTCTGCATAGGCAGAAGAGTTCTCAGGGTTTATAGGGGCTTGACAGTTTGCCAGGTTCTCACTTAATAGCAGGAGATTAGCCTTAGAATAGTTCCTGAATATTCCAGGTTTAGCTGGGGTCCAGGTTTTATTTTTGCTTCAAAGGAGGCAATTTTGTGGTCTGACCTTATCAGGGAAGGCATTAAAGTAGATGTGCAGCAGTTTCCTATGTCACTGAGGACGAGATTCAGTATGGTTGCACCCCTGGTTGGTGTATTGACTATCTGGTCCAGGAAGTTTGTGTTTACAAAATCCAGGAATCTCTCTGCATATACGTTTGGTGTCATATAGGATTCCCAGTTAATAGTGGGCTAATTAAAGTCACCGATGAGTATGGTGTTGGTTTGGATGGCTAGTGTTTCTAATACATTTAAATACATGGTATGGGTTTCCTGGGTCATAGAGGGGGAACTATAGATTGCAAGGAAGTGGTACTGGATTTTACCTATAGTGATTTGAACATGGAGCAGCTCAAGTGCATTGTCCTGTTTGACCAGCCTTGAAGTATATTTATTTTTGATGTAAATAGAGACACTTCCACATTTAGTCCCTGCCTGTGAAGTAGCTGGCCTAAATGTGTGGAAGGCATTATAACCTTGCACTGTTGGTGTGCTCTCCACAGCTTTAAACCATGTTTCACCGACTGCACAGACATCAGCATTCTCTAGGGTAAAGAGAGCTTCTGGGGAGTGGAGTTTTTTGTTTATACTCCTAGCACAAAACCTGATGTACTGTCCTCTTCCATAAAGCAGTCCAGTTCCTTAGTCTTGGACCACCTAACCCCTCTATTATGGCACTGATTGAAAGACCTTCATAAAGCCCAAGTAGAATACTATTCCCAGTACTAACCTGTCAATTGTGCAATCAATCATTCAATACATTTTCACCAGTAGTCTTTCATAAAACTGAGTCAGGTTTGTAGATCAGTGTGTATATTGAACCTTGTCAGCCACTGTAGCTAGACAGCACGTGCATATAAGTTAATGAACACATGTGAGATCAGTGCCATTTTGTGCAGTCAGTCAGTGTGATGCAAGCTTGAATGGAGATGCACGTGTGTGTGTGTGTGTTAAAAGTAACAAGTAAGTCAGTAAGCATATGAAGTACGAAGTATATGCACACGTTACAGCTCTTGATGTACGTATGTACAGTAAATGACCTGAAAGCATACTCAGCCTCAATGTCTTATTTGAATACATGGGATCTGAAGTTGAAGCAGCTCACAAACCATGAGGCACGCAGTTAGAAGTGGAGTAATATACAGGAGTGAACTCCCAAACAAGTCAGTGGTTATTTGATTTTACTTAAATTTGTTTCAAATGATTTTCAGTTGCCATGCCTGTGGCATAGCATTCAAAGTGATCAAAATAATTTTTAAGATGTTCAAAATGTCCAAGATAGTAGCATTATATTTAAAGTGTTTGAAATAATCTCTGAAGTGTTTAAAATGTTTGAAAAGGCTAAAATGTCTGAATTTTTTTTTTCAGTGTCTGACTTTTTCGCAGTAACTAAGACTTTTTGTAGTGTCAGGAGTGTTCGAGGTATTTGCAGTGTTAAAGTAAAGCATTTTCATTGAGGTTGTCATGCACTTGAGCAAAATTACAAATACCAGATCTATACATATGTTTAAAATAAATTTGTTGTTATGGCAGAGGGATTTCACAGACCTGAACTGCTGGTGTTTGATAATAATACGGCTGAAAACTGGAGAGTGTTTGAGCAAGAATATATTTTCATAAAGGCTGCATTTTCTGATAAAGACGCACGTACAAGAGCATTTATACTTCTCAATTTAGCTGGCTGAGAAGCCATTGAGTGAGAATGGTTGTTTGTGTATTTACCTGCTGTGTATACAGGAAAGTGGAGAACTGCCATATTGTGATACAGGCTGAAATGCGGGAAGACCCTGAGTACTTAAAACATAAATTTAGAGAAATCTGTAACCCTCAAATGAATATTACAATAGAAAGGCACTAATTTTACACAAAAAGTCAAAAGCCTGGTGAAACTATTGCATCATATATTACTGACTTAAGAAATAAAGTGAAAACATGCAGATTTGGTAATCTATGAGATGAGTTGATAAAAGACTGTCTTGTATGTGGTGTTAATAATGAGATTACAGAAAAGCATACAAATATGCTTACGAATAAGAAAAGTATGTTTGCAGTATCTGCTAGTACAAATGTTGATAGTGTGCAGCAGAAAGTTAAGATGAAAAAGGAATATAAACCATGAGGCAGTGCCATACCCAACCTCATTGTTAACTGCTGTAATTGTGGATGGCGTCATGAACCTAAATGGGAAAAGTGTTTAGCTTTTGGTCAGCAATGTCACAAATGTAAAAAGTGGAATAATTTCAAAAGGCTTTGCAAATCTAAAGTGTCTCAGACTTATGTTAAAATAGAGTATCTGAAGAAGCAAGTAGATCACATAGAAAATGTAGCAAACTCCGAGAGCTATGAGCAACCATTCTGTGTTGATGGTGTCTCTGTGATCAATGAAACAATTAATGCAGTAGATTAGCAGTTGTCAGCAAAGAGTGAAATATTTTATACCATAAAGTTAATGGAAAACCTGTAGAACTTAAAGTAGACACTGGATCTAAGTGCAATGTTATATCAGCACAAATGTTTGCTTAAGTAAAAGCTGGTGAGAAACTTGATTCAGCAAAGTGTGCAAAACTAGTTGCTTACGGTGCTGAAGAGATACAAACTGATGATGCAGTAGTGCTTTCATGCCATTCTCTAAGAACAGCTATGACTTGCAGTTTTATGTAGTTAAAAGGCATGCACTCACTGTTAGACCTCAAAGACAGTCTGAGAATGGGACTGATTTCATTTAATAAAAAGGCTCACCATATAAGTATGAATAATGATAGTTTTACACATAATATTTTTAGTGAATATGCTGATATTTTCAAAGACGAGCTTGGTAAACTTCTGGTCACATATTTATTTATTTATTTATTTTTTTTATTTTACATTTGTTGACCGGGCTAGTCCAACTGGATACATGTCCATTTTCAGTGGAGGCCCGAGGAGAAAAGCTCCACGATCATGGTTACAAAAAACGAATACAAGTACAAAGTTGAAACAAGTACATACACTGACGTTTAAAGGCAAGATAAAGGAAGCAAGTAGTTATAATTTAAGATATATACAGACTTTGACAGAAGAACTAAAAGGGCTATAATGTGAACTTGTAGGTTATAGAGTTGGGTGGAGGCTTGTAGAAGCCAGTCCACGCCACACATATTCCATGAAGTTAACTCATTCACTATAATGGAGCTTGGGAAGTTTGCACTTCCAGTGAGCAGAGCTTAAGCATTTTAACAGAATCAAATTATGCCCTCATATTTCAATCAAATGTTCAAATCTCTGGAACCATAGGGATTATGAATGAAGTATAAATGGCAAACTCTTGAGCACAAATTATTTTTATAGTTGTAGTATTCTTTAGGTTCTAGGTCTCAAACTGAAATTTATAAGTCACAGTAAACACTGTAATTATTACATTTGTAATATTTTGTAAACGACTTACAATATCTCAGCAACCACTAAAGTTACACACATACTGTCAGCAGCATTTTATTCATCTAACTGAGAGCTTCCATTTGAAGGTAAGAAGTTCCGCCTGTGTTACCTGGTAGTTGAGATATTTAGAAAAATGTGAAAATTATATCTATATAAATTAATATCATAAAAACAACAGTTAATATCTATTTGGCTGCATTAGACAGAGGTTAAATATTAATGCAGTTGAGTTTGCTATTGTTTAAGCTTTAAGATGAAATATTTTAAAACCTTGTGCATAGCATGGTTTTAGAATTATTGATGCAAATATGAACAAGCAATATTTGACGCCTAGAGGCGTCAGTAGGAGTTACCTGCAGATGCACCTGGAGGCGTCACTCAGATGTAATGACTTAAACCATGAAGTAAGCCCAGTTGTCAGACCACCACAGAAGATTCCAGTAGCAATGCAAGGTAAAGTAAAAGCAGAACTAGACAAAATGGTGAATTTAGGTGTCCTTACTCCGGTAGAAAAGCCAACTGAATGGGTATCCTTCATGGTCGTAGTTCATAAGAAAAGCTTAGATGATATTCAAATATGTATTGATCCACGAGACTTAAACAAACCACTTAAGGGTCATCCTCATCTAATGCGTTCAGTAGAAGAGGAAGCTGCTCTCATGCCAAATTCCACTGTATTTTCAGTCTTAGATGCAAAACGCTTCTTTTGGCAAATTTTGCTGGATATCAAATCTTCATTGTTAACCACATTCAGAACCATTTGGTAGATACAGATTTTTAAGAATGGGATTTGGAATTAATTCTGCCAGTGAGATATTTTAACGTGCAATGGAACAATTTTTTTCTGGTTATCTATGTGCTATTACAGTACGCAACATTATTGTTGGAGGCAATGGTGAAGACGAACATGATAGAAGTCTCAGAAAAGTTCTAGACCTTACACGTGAAGTAAATCTTAAACTGAATCCTTAGAAATGTAAATTCTAATTGAAAGAAGTTACTTATGTGGGACATTTTTTATCAGTTCTGGCTTACAACCATGTCTATGTAAGCAAACAGCAGTTGTTGAAATGCCAGATCGAGAGAATGTCACATCTTTACAATGTTTTCTAGGTATGGTCAACTATGTAGGAAAGTTCATCCAGACTTGAGTGAGCTTTCTGCACCATTATGTACGTTGACATGCAAAAATGCAAACTGGTCCTATTTGGAACAACACCAAAGAGCATTTAATATTCTGAAGAAGAAAATTGCCAGTCCACTCTCATTGATATATTATTATGTTCACAAACCTGTAAGTCTTTCTGGTGATGTTTCAAGGTACGTCCTTGGCACAGCATGTCTTCAAGAAGGTATACCCATTTCTTATGCATCAAGAACTTTAACTCAAACAGAGATGCATTATGCACAAATAGAAAAAGAACTTTTGGTAGTAGTGTTTGCATGTTCAAATTTCAATGATTATATTTATGGCAGACCTAACCAAATAGAGACTGATCACCAACCACTAGTGACAATTTTGAAAAAGCCAATACATACAGCTCCAGTTCAATTGCAATGCATGATGTTAAAATTGTAAAAGTACAATTTCAATATTGTTTACAAAAAGGGTACACACTAGTACCTTGCTGATCCTTTGTCACGCACACCCAGACAAATGACAGAGCAGCATGAAAATGAAACAGCAGACTTTGAAGTCATGGAAGTCAGACATTTTTCATCATCATGGCTTTATGACCTTAGAAATTACACAGCTTCAGACCAAATTTTCCAGAAGCTGAAAAACATTATCAGTCAAGGATGGGCAACATGATAAACTGGTTTACCACTTGACATTCAGCAGTATTTTCCTTACAGAGAAGAGGTCTTGATGGAAGATCATGAAAGGTCCAAAAGAGGTAATTCCTAAAGCACTACAACAGGAATATACCAAAAAATTGCATTGTGATCACCCAAGTACTGATTCTGCCAAAAGAAGGGAAAGAGGCATTGTATTTTGGCCTTCTATGTCTAAAGATACAGAGAAGGGAACTCTAGCATGTTCAGTTTGCAACAGCACCAAACTGCGTCAACAAAAAGAACTGCTTCAGCTACACCAAATTCCTGAATTACCACAGTCAATGGTTGCTGTGGATATTTTCGAATGGAATGGTCAACATTACTTAATGTTAGTAGACCCTTATTCACATTGGTTTGAAGTTGAACTACTTCCTAGCTTGACATCCAGCACAGTCAGTACAAAATTGAACAGACATGTTTCTGTCCATGGTAGTCCGCACAAAGTCATGTCTGACAATGGTGCACAGTTTACTAGTCAGCAGTTCAGGAGATTTGCTGAGCCTTGGGACTCTGTTCATATTACTAGTAGCCCTGAGTATACACAAGCCAATGGTTCAGCTGAACCTGCAGTTCATACTGTAATGTATTTGTTGGAGAAATCCAAAAGAGATGGTACCAATGTTTTCCTTATGTTACTCAATCTCAGAAACATACCTCGAGACAACTTGCTTGGTTCACCTGCTCAAAGATTGATGTCCAGACAAATATGAACTCTTCTGATCAGCAAACAATTGTTAGTACTAAACATGAAGTATAATAGAGTGGTCAAGGCTCAACTTTCGAGAAAACGTCAGTCACAAAAGTTGTACTATTATAAGACCAGTAAATCCCTTCAACCTTTGTTACAAGAAGAAATTGTGAGACTGCAAACAATCAAAGGTTATGATCGTGTACAAATCATGAAGGACACTTGTGAGGACCCGAAATCTTACATCATACATTCAGAAGGAATGGATTACAGAAGGAATTGTAGACACTTGTTACCTGTCTTAGAACCAGTGCCACCGCAGATTGCCTGTGCAAGTGACTCTAATGTCCAGAGTGACTTGTCAACTGTTCGAATTCAAAAGGACAGTGTGCTTTCTTCAAACAACTCTGATGTATACCCAGATGTTCCAGTATTGAATGAATCCCCAGATACTGTCCCTATTGCTAAACCCAGTCGGAATTTCTATGTAACTAGATCAGGTAGAATTTGCAAACCCAATCCTAAATACATAGTGACTTGGACTTGAAATCAGTTATGTTTTGTTGAAATGTTTGCTTAGAAACTTCAACGGAGGGCCAGCAGTGCTCACAGTTCCACAACTGAAACAGCCAATCCCAAGAGGAAATATCAATTTATTGCATAAAATAATTAACGCAAAATATTTCAATACGTTTTCGACTAGCTTCTTCGTCAGAATGATACAAGAACAATGAATAAAACCATCAGTTATATACTTTCCTTAATTAAAAATGTAATTGTCTAACCAATAAAATTGCATACATAATACTGAGCCCACCAATCTTTAACAGTTTTTCCTTAAGAATAATCTTCAATTTAATGCTAAAACCTTCCCAATATAATACATATTTTGTGAAAAATATATTTAAATTCAAAAAATATAAGTTGATTTTTGTGTATAAAAACCAATATAACTCTTTAAAACAATAAATACTAAATTCTATTAACCAAAAAATGTTGTATTCACTAAAAAGTATATAAATGTAAATCACATACTGCCATCTTGTGACTCATTTGAAGAATACATTCAAATTTTCTCTTCAAAGTTTGGCAGACCTCAACTTAAGGACTGGTTTGATAGATAAAAAATCATTCAAACCTGGGGGCTTATTTGCCTCCAAAATTAGCTGCCAGTATAACTCTTTGTATTCCAGTTTGTCCTCCCACATGCCACCCCTTAAATCCGTAGGGACAGAATCTAATACAAAGAAGGAAAATACTGCCTTAGAACAGGTTTTTTGATGTCTAAATAAGGCATTGTTACTATTTTGTTTTCTTATTTCATATAAATGTTCATAAATTCTATACTTTAATTTTCTTTCCGTCTTCCCTACGTAAAAGGAGGTACATTGACCACATGTGGCAAGGTAAATTACCCCACTACTATTGCAGCTAAATGTGCCCCTACTGGTTAAAAATCTTTCTCTAGCCACTAAATGTACTGAGTTCTTGCTGGTTATATGGGAACATTGAGAACAAAAATCACATTTATATGTCCCAAATCCTCGGGAAGATGTACACTTCGATAGGGATGAACCAAATTCAAACATTTGTTTGAAGTTCAAATCCCTACGATAAACAAATTTTAAAGGGAGATTATTTTTCAGTGGTAAATCAGTGATTTGTACAAACCTTTCCCATTCTCTTGAAATTAATTCCTTGATAGGACCTGAATCACCAGTATAATCTAAAATATATGCCCTGTCCCCACCAGTAAAAACATTATTCTTCCCTCCCATAGTAAGAAATGTTGAATCTTTTCCTAAAATAGGGGCAAATCTATCCTTCCTCCCTGAAACCACCTGTTCCAAAATTTCATCTAATAGCTGCCTTGGGTAGCCTCTCTCCCTAAACATATTTGCCACCTTGTCACATTCTACCAAAAATTCCTGATCATCTGAGGTCATTCTACTTACTCTTACTAATTGCCCCTTCACTAAATTTTTCTTTTGAAAAAAAGGGTGGGCACTTTTGAAGTGAAGGTAGGAATTAGAATTTTTTTTTAAGATAAACATTCAAAACAAACCTATTATTAACCTTCCTTATCGAAATGTCCAAATAAATCAGTTGCTCAGAATTAAAGTCAAAAGTAAAATCCAAGAAATCAGTTGTTCCCTTCACATATTCCAAAAATTCTAAAATTTTTTCTTGTGTCAGTCCAAAAGATGACTATATCATCTAAAAATATTTTGTACAATGACCAACAGTTAGAAAAAGGACTATGAATTACATATAATTTCTCCCACCACGTTAATATAATGTTGGCATAAGTGGGGGCACACTTAGCCCCCATAGCTACCCCTTTATTTTGCTTGAAGAATTCACCCTGAAAAAACATGAAATTGTTCTTCAAGATGGTTTCCATAAAAAGGAGGCAGTTAGTCTTAAGGAAAAGCTGTTAAAGATTGATGTACTCAGTATTATGTATGCAATTTTATTGGTTAGACAATTACATTTTTAATTAAGGAAAGTATATAACTGATGGTTTTATTCATTGTTCTTGTATCATTCTGACGAAGAAGCTAGTCGAAAACGTATTGAAATATTTTGCGTTAATTATTTTATGCAATAAATTGTTATTTCCTCTTGGGATTAGGGGTTTCACTTGTGGAACTGTGAGCACTGCTGGCCCTCCGTTGGAGTTTCTAAGCAAATTTTTTCTGGTTTTAGTGACGTTTTATTCGCTTTTCATCTCATTTTCTTGAGTTTTTGTTGAAATGTTAAAATAATGTCTAACTCTTAAATATGCCTTTGTTCTTGTATTTTGCAGTGTTGAACAAAGTTAAAGAGGGAGATGTAGATTTGTGTGTATATTGAACCACTCAGCCACTGTAGCTAGACAACACATCCATATAAGTTACTGAGCATGTGCGAGATCAGTGCCATTCTGTGTAGTCAGTCAGTATGAATGAAAGCTTGAATGGAGATGCACGTGTATGTACATTAGAAGTAAAAAGTCAGTCATTAAGCATGTGAAGTATGAAGTATATGTATAAGTTACAGCTCCTGATGTGTGTATGTACAATAAATGTCTTGAATGCAAAAGTCTTCTAGTTCCTTCAATTCCCTCCTCCCCCAACAAAGGTACTGCACTTGCTGTACACTCAATCACTTCTGAAACAACCAGTGATCTCTTGAAGATCACAATATTTCTCAACTGTCCAGATTTTTCTCAGAAAATTTCTTGGCCTATTCCATGTAAAAATTGTGGTTTTCTGGCAAATCATTGAAGATTGAATTCACTAAATAATGAGAGACATTTGAGTTTAAGATTTCATACCTTTCAGAAAATGCACGGAAATACAACACCTTTTATTCTAGCAACTTTTGAAGTTTATGAGAGCAATATTTAAAATTTGTCCCTATTTTTTAGGCCTTTGTCCCCCCATTACTTTTGGCTTTGTCCAGATGTCTAGTGTTAGGAGGTTGAGTGCTATGAAGACCAACATTAGGAGACTTGCAAGATTCCTGATACTATGGCAAGGTAGCCACTATGATCTTAGGTTCATAAGTTCATAGGTGTTTACTAAGCTAATGACCACAAGGGCCTTTTTAAGCCTAGCCATGCATCCCAAATCTCTGACAAGTTCTGATACCCTTAATAAGTGTAAGCAGGGGGTTGGGAGATGAACCATTTATACACAGGGGCCTGGAGATGAACCATTTACAGATGGCCTGTGTCCATTGGAGACATAGGTGCCAGACCAGGAATGAGGTTCTTTGTGCTTTCTGCTCCAGAAGATCATCAGATTCCTTCCCCCTCCTTTTCCCTTTTAGTAGGGGTGCCTGTCCACTGCTCTTCTAACTCTTTCCTACCTTACTGTAAACAAGATACCCTGTCCTTGAATTACTTTACAAATAATAAGGGAAGGCCTTCATTTAGTGCTAGAAAAATATAACAGTTGTATGATCTGCATAATATTAATTTATGTGTTAAAGTTTGTATTCAGAGAGGGACTGTTCTGTCAACATCTGAAAGAAAACTAACAATAAATTACCAGTCCTTTTTGGTGGGGAGCAAGTTACTCTGCAAACCCCATACAGAAGGCATTGTTCTGTGCACACCCCTTCTCATTATATCAAACATCTGGAAAAGTTGCACATTTCAATGGTTTATCAGTGAAGATGAAGTATGTCAGTGGTACAGATGTTTTATTCAGTACCTCAGCTTTTTCCATTTTTTTTTTCTGTGATCTGCCTCTCATATTTGCTCAGCTTCATTAAGTCTGTCTCCCATCCAGTTTTTGTGATGCATGTAAAAAAGGCCATGTTTTCCATTTTCAATCCCTTCTGCCAGGTCAGTTTCAGCTTGCTCCTTCAATGGCCTCACCAGTCAGTTTTAAATGACATTTTGCTTAGCTTTCTTGTACTGTATCTCTTCCACCATCCTATACCTCCTTTTGTGCTTATTGTATGCTATCTTTTGCTCTTTTATTTGCCTGACATTCCCGTCTAACTACACTTGCCTGCTCTTTTTGAAGTATCTTCAAAGTTTTTCCAAAATCCTGAATACTTTATCCATGGCCAGTTCTCATACTGTGTATACCTCTTTACTTTTTTCCAAGAATCATAAATTCCCTTTAACTCTCTCTGCCAGCAGGCCACAATCCATTCTTAAAATCCTGTATAATCATCTTTGTCTTTGAATTCTCCTATTCTATACCCCACAATGGCATGATCATAGTTGGCTAACAGTAACTTAACCTGAATATCCATGACATCATCTGCATTGGTTAGGATCCCAAATGGTCCTATAACTTCCTTACACACAAGTAGTTTATTCTGTCCTCTAGTCTTTCAACCTCCTCTTCCCTTAATGTTTTCTAGTGGACAAGATATTAAATCTATCCAACAACACTAACTTTCAAACACTTCTACTGATTTAACTACCAGTAGATTTTGACCCAGCCTGCTTCCTTTTTCCCTTGAAGAAGTCACAGACTCCTTTTCTATGACCTCATATTAAATGCCCTCCTTTATGTACCCCATCTCCATCTTTCCATTTCCTGTCAGATCTCGACATCTGATAGCCAAGGCACCTGTATGTTCTACCCTTTTTTGTTACTGGCCAGTGCTTCTGTGAGATATATACTCTCCCTATCCTGTATCACTGATTCCAAATCCTTCCTACTCAGGCTCCTTGTAATACAAAGAAGTACTGCCCAGCCATGCTGTGAGGCATCCTTACTTGTTTCTGTACTATGCTCTGCTTCAGTTCTCTTCCTCCAGTCTCCTACCTCAGTACCTCTGTTCCCTTTCTGCTTCTCTGCCACCTGTTCCATTAATCAATCATAAAGGTACAGCTGACAGCATGTCGCTTTCCTTTTCTGCACTAAGCAAAATTGTGCCTTCTGGGTTTAGCGTGATCTCATCCTTGACAGAGAGGTAATGTCTGTCTGTCTGTCTCTCTCTGCCAAGTGCTCCCACCCTCGCCATCCTACCATGCCCAAGTCATTTTCCTGTCTGCTGCCAGAACCAGTCAACCTACTCCATTATCTTTTCTTTCCTCAGTGTGTTGGGTACTAGCACAAGTTCATTTCTGAGAATGCCACCTCCAGCACCTTCTTCCTAAAACCTTGAAAAACAACCAAGAAACGTTTATAATAACAGTGACAACTCATAATATCTGGCATTGGCTCATATCAGTATGAGGAGGACTTTTTCCTGTATTCTGTGCTTAATAATTTTGTTATAAGAAAGTATTATTGTGTAAAGAATTTAACTGATGTATTATATAAGGTAAAAAAAATATTTGGCCTACCATGAATATAGATACACTATATTCATCTACTCCACATAAATATGGTTTACTTGCAGTTAGCACAGTTTAAAAAGGCCTAGTCATATTTTATCCAGTCACTGTTACAGTTCTGCCCAACACACAGTCAGTTTAGATTTGATAGTAACATCTTTCATCAGACAAGAGGGATGCCCATGGGGGCAGCATATGTTCCATCCTATGCTAACATCTTCATATAAATATATGGAGATTAATTTTGTGTACACCCCTTTTTAAAGATAAAGTCATCTTACAAGTCAAATGCATAGATGACTTGATGTTCTTCATTGTAAAGGGAACTATGCAAGTGTTCTTTCTTTTTGTGAAGAGGTAAGAAAAAATTATTGGAATATACATTTTATCAATAAGTACATGGAAAAGTAGCTGAATAACTGATAACCACAACACGTCTGTTTGTGACCAGCTGGCTTTACCAAGAAAGTCCCTTTCCAGAGGATGCCCAGATACAAATGCTCCACACTTAATTTTGCTGATATATGACAATATTTTCAGTAGCCATGTACAAACTGTGTGCACAAGGCATGAGTACAGTCAACTGAATGCTGCAAGTTTTACATGCTATAGCAGAAGTAGAATAGACCCAATATATTGGAAGAAAAATCCATCTATCCATCCATCCTCAATCCCTTTTCCCATTTTGCACATGGGGTCAGGGTGTCACTTCAGCAGTGGCAAGCCTCTCGAGCCAAGGTCTACACCATCAGGTGGCTAGCCCTGCTGTGGTAGTTCATTCATACTACTCAATCGCGCACAAACTCTAACCTACAGGGAATTTAGAGAATCCAATCCACCTACTGCATGTCTTTGGAATGTGGGAGGAAACCAGAACACCCAGAGGAAACCCACATGACTGCAGGGAGGACATGTAGACCCCCCACAGAAGGCACTCCACCTGAGAATCGAACTGGAGAACTTTTTGCTGTGAGGCAACAACACTAACCACAGCACCACCATGGCCACCCCCTGGAAGAAAGAAATGCTGCAATAATGAATAATGAAGCTAGAACAACAAAAATCATGACTGGTGAATACAAATTTATTCCTATTCCTTATGCAAGATATGGGAGAGTGTATAGCATTTAGTAAATCTTGAAAGGCAAGTATTATTTAAGAAGGCATGACAGGTTTGGTAGAAAAAGGAGGTAAGAGGAAAAGAACACATCATTCATTACTGGAGGAAGTTTCAAGGATGAGACATGAAATAGTGAGATGCAAGGAAAGGAAAATAAGATGCTTCCATGGACAGTTAGGCTGACTTTAAGTATTGGAATCTTTATGCGTTTGTAAATCTAGCCTAACCTAGGGATCCACAGGAGTATATTCAATGTATACTTTTGAGTCTAACCCAGGAATGCACAGGTGAATATCCAAGTATCCATGAAATGTATGAGTTGGCTCTTAAATGTGTTTATGTTGCTGAGCTGTCAATATGAAGTTAGGTGAATCACCCGTAGTGTTTATTAACTATTTAGAGCAAGGATTTATTGATGAAGCACAGGTTTTTATTTGGATAGCAATGTTAGTGATTTATGCTGAGTATTTTATAGGATTGTTAATTAGCTTGTGTGCTGTCAGTAGTTGTGAGTGAGTGTGTATGTTTCAGTTCAAGTCAATTTAATTGTTTCAGAAAATGGTAGTGATTAGTTTTATAGCACTGATTTGTTGTTTTCTATTCTGTGATAGCATTGCTCAAGTTTATTTGATAGAGATGAGCTTAGCTTAGTAAACATTGGGGAAACATAGAGGAGTGTTGGATGCAGGTAAGTTTTAACTATCTACTTTCTGGCCATGTCAGTGAGGAATGGTTGCAAATTAGATAGGGAGTCTGGAATTTATTGTGTTTCTTATCACTTGAAAAATATGATGACTGAATTTCGTTTGGTTATTTGTACAGAAAACCATCACCATTCAATACTTTTTAAGTATCCAAAGAACATCCTCCCATTTAACTGACGCCATTCTCGATGGGGAAATCTTTAGGACAAGTAGGAGCAATAATCACTTACCAAGAAATGGAAAAGGAGATTTTTGAGCATTTAATGGAAAGGTGCTATGAACTTTCAGAACTAGGGTTGCTAGTCAAAAGGAGTGGAATATGAAAATGCTATTGGAACAATAAAAATATTTGTTCTAGAAAAGACAATATATTTACTTTGTTTCCAGTTTTTAGACTAAGACAGTGTACAACAAATTATTTAACAAATGGCATGCATTGCTATCTGATAAAAAGGTGAGTGAACTGTTACCCAGGTATCCTTTCTCCTATAGACAATTTCATAATATAGGAGAGATTATTTATTTATTTATTTATTTTCAGTTTAATGACCAGGGAGGTCCACTGGGCTCAAAGAGCCCATTTTCAGTGGAGACCCAGGGAGAAAAGCTCCAATAATACATAGTACAAGCTCCATAATATGAAGTACAATACATAGTGGAAACAGAAACAAACTAAGCAAATTTTACATACAAAATAGCAAAAACTAAACAAAAGTTAAACAGCAGCTTGGAGAAGGATGTAAAGCATATTTACATGTTTAGTGGTTGAAAGCAGTAGTACAAGGATAAATTAATACAGAGGTTTAAATCATCTGAGAATGATATAGAAGTAACATTAGCATGGATGAGTTCTTTATGCATGAATATTAGCATGAGTTAAATTAATACAGAGGTTTAAATCCTCTGAGAGTGGTATAGAGATGGCATTAGCATGAAGGCAGTACACAGGGTTAATCAGTAGTGTGTAAGGAAAAACAAACTGTGTGTGTTATAAATTATTTATGTATTAAGCAGGTTAGGTAGGTGAAGTGAAATCACATCATCAAACTGGAAATAAATAAATAAATAAAATAAATAAAAATAAATAAAATAAAATAAATTGAAAATGTTTATTTGCTGTCCAGAATGCGGCTATTTCAGAGTGGCAGGGATTATGTGAATAAATTCCATGCATTTTCTTTGATATGTATCAAGTACTGGACTTCTTGTTATTTAAACATCTCTCTGAACACCTCCTAGCCTTGTTTGTTATCACCTCAGTTGTCTCTTCTGACAGGTCACTGGTATACAACTTATACCCACCTTTCCCTATTTTTGATAATCATAGCTGTTTCCCTCTCATGCATTAATAAGTCTATGGCTTAAGGCTGACTTTACAACTTCATCCAATGTCTACATCTTAGGCCCGAGACTGTTTTAACTGTGATGTAGTATTTCCTGTTTTCTGTACCAAGACTCTTCGTCCAGTTGTTGATGAACTCTTCAGTCACAACAAAACTATCTTCTCTGCCCCCCCCGCCCCATTAACTCCAGTCTTCGTCACTTCCTGCCTTAGTACTACTACAACTTTTATACATCATTTCTTTCTCCATTTTCACAGGCCTCTACATTCATCACTATCTTTAAGGGTTTTGTACTCTCCTGTGTTGCATTTGATTTTTTCCGCACCCCTCAGTCTTCCTTCATGAAGGTCAATACCTACCTGTTTTTTGCCAGACTATCAAGAAAACTGAACACTAATCTGGTAATCTTCAACTAACTTTACAAATTAGGACCACCTTCAGAAATTAATTTTCATGTCAGCATTGCTGAATTACAATGTAATTATGTTTTAACTCATTCCTTCCGACAAGAGTACAGTCATCAGGAAAGCAGAGTTTCTTTGTATCCTGTAGGAGTATACTCATCTTTATGGCAGACTTACCTGTATTCCTAAAAGGATTATACTCATCTTTGTTTTCAAAGTCTAATTTCTGAAGTCTTGTAAAAGAATATGTATAATACTAAGGTAGCAAAGTGGTATCTGCAAGCTGACATGATTTACTAATCACACCAGTGAAATAGTCAGCATGAAAGAAGCAGAGTGGGAGTTGAGTGTTTGCAAAAAGTTATGAAAAATATGACATATTTCCAGGTTTCCATTAACAATGCAAAAATAGAGTGTGGTACTGTATTGTTTTGGGGGGGGGGGGGTGAATTCAAGGAGTGGGTGTTAGTAAAAAATGAAATTAAAACATGGTCAGTAATGTGAAGATATTGTGAGATATAAATGTTCTTTTGGTAAAGAAGTTAAGAATTACGAACTACTTTTTCATAACTGTACTAATTTCATAAAAATACTTTGTGACCAATAAGTGAACAAATGGTGTCATCTTATAGAAAACAGAAATGCACACAATGTACTATCCATCTAACACAAATAATTTTGTTGCTTAATATTGTTTTGAAATACTGTGAGCATATTGTGATGATGTGACGTATTGCCAGCTATGCCAAGAGAAGTAAGGCAGTGGATGTGTAATATATGCCATCATATCTAGCTGGAGTTTTGTCATTTGTATATCAAGCTGATTTGTACAGGTGCTTGAGTTAAAAATGTATTTGTAAAGCTGTTTGTGTTAAAATGTACCAACAGTAGGTCCTGCTGGACAGAAAAGAAATACATCTGTATGTCAGACTGTATTGTAACTAGCGACATGAATATATTGTAACAGGGGATACTAGAAGAGAAGAGGTTATTCTCAGTCCAGCTAACTTTGAAAAATAGTCTGAATTAAATTTACCTGGTTTAGGCCATAAAGATTATATCTTACAGTTCTGATTGCAGCCAGAGACACAATGTCTGTGAAAAAACAGGACTAGACATCCTACTGCATTGTCCTTAGGTGTGAACATTTTATTGCTACCTGGTAGGGTGGAAGTTTTTGAAATGGTTTTATAGCTTCCATATCCTTTAACACATCTTAGCAAAGTTCTGTGCATGTCTGTGGGTATTATGACATGTATTTGTGTATTTGATGTCATGGTCTGAAGAAGCTGAGTCGATCAGTGAAAGTGCTTACGGTTTTTGTTCTATTAAAGTTTTTACCTCCACTGACAAACAATGGTATTTACAATATTTGTTGATTTTCTATCACTGGGTTACCATCGCTGTGTCAGTTGTTGTTTTTTACTACTATTATGGCACATAAGTGCTAGATTCTGGTTTAGTTTCTAGTAAAGATGGTAGTGTGGGAACCAGAGTCAGATAACCAGATGTATGTGATGTCATTATGTAATTTATTTATTTATTTTATTTTATTTTATTTTACATTTGTTAACCGGGAAAATCTGACTTGGAATGAACCAATTTTCAGCGGAGACCCAGCGAGAAATGCTCCAGATGCATGTCTTTGTAACATGGGAGGAACCGGAGCACCCAGAGGAAACCCACATGAATGCAGGGAGGACATGCAGACTCTGCACAGAAGGCACCCCAGCCGAGAATAAAACCAGGGAACCTCTTGCTGTGAGTCGACAACGCTACCGCTGCACCACTGCGCCATTGTAATACAGCACTGAAATGATGTTTTAATACTAGATGAGACAGAAGTCTCAGTATAGGCTGTTTGTGAAACCTGGCAAGAAGGAAGACCAACCATCCACTTCATCTTGCCTTGCTCTGTAAGTAAACTAGGGAACAGTAATTCTTTAGTCAGTCTGAAAAATATAGTGAGATTAGTTAAGTACTGTTTTTCCTGTGTCTGTGTGGATCTTTCCGTCTGTGTTATTTTTAATATTTCCTGCACTTGAAACTCTGGTGTTTATTATAAGCAGATATTTAGTGTTTTCATGTTCTTTTATTTATTATGAAATATATTTAAACTTTTCATTGTGCCTGGTCTTTTGCTAGTGCTACCTGTAATTCCATCAATATTATCTACATAGCAAAACGTAAATGTTGTTCTAGTTTTTACACAAGCAAATCTACTTGAAAGTTAAAAGAACAAATAACAGAACAAAAATCTGAAATGAGAAGGGGTGTTATTAACTCAAACATCAAAAAGAAAATGGTAATGAACATGACTTTACATTTTGTGTAATGGAGTCACTTACTAAAAATATTAGGGGTGGTGATTTAAGTAATAAGTTGGAACTTGAAGAATATGATTGGATTTTGCGTCTACAGCCAGATTGGTTACCAGGTATTAATAAAATGATTACTTCAAAACCAGTCCTCAAACACAAGCAAATGTGTCTGAGGTAATATGTAATTAAATATTATGCAATTGCTTGACTATATTATTGACTGTGTTTTTTTTATTGGCTGTATGGTATCATGTGCTCATATATTTTTGTACTTAAATTGTGACTTTGAATTTTTTTATGTACTAATGAATGGTTTTATCCGAAAAGCTTTACTTTTATTACTTTGATTAAACTATTTCATTCAACGTTGCAGAGTTTGATTTGCTTCTTTTTGTTAGATTTTGGTTTTGCATTCCCTGCTTTAACACACAGCTTTCATTGGTGCTTAAAGAATCTTTGAGAGTACTTATATTTATTTGGTGACACTGTGGCCACTCCTGAAAGCCTTGCTGCATTGGTCAAACATGACCATTTGTATTAGTATTAATTTTACTCAGTATAATTGGGTACCCTGGTAACAGCCATGGAGTAGCTGGTTTTGGAGTATTTTGGTGGCAGTATCTACATAATAATCTGGGTACAGGAGGCATAGCTGGTAAATCTGTGCCAGCCTTTCTCAGGTGTGTGTGTGTGTGTGTGTGTGTGTGTGTGTGTGTGTCTGTGTGTGTGTGTGTGTGTGTGTGTGTGTGTGTGTGTGTGTGTGTGTGTGTGTGTGTGTGTGAAAATCAAATCTGAAAGAGTGTGTGTGTCAGCTACTTGGAGCAGGGACACAAGAGCACTGGTTTTACAGAGAGGGTGGTGTGGACATGGCTTAGAACACTTGTCTGAGGACTCAATTCTACACCAGTAATCAGTGTGGGGTCTTATTTTATACTGGGTGAGAGAGGGAAAACCAGACACAGGACAGGAGTGTGTTCCCTCTGTGCCCATAAGAGAAATTGTGCTTGGTGCAGAGAGCTGCATCTGGAAATACTGTGTGTATCTATCTTTGTTCCAAGTGAAGGTCCCTCACTGGTGTCAGTGGTGAGGATTGAGACTCCTTGATCACTGGTCCAGAGCAGAGATGCCACACATATTACAATATATAATTTGCATAGATTTGGCAATAACTTAAACGATCAATATGCTATCCCCTCTTGTCATAAATCAATGAAAAGCTATTGGACAAGTAAACAATTGTCTCACAGATATCTTGGCTCTATCTTGTACATTTATAAGTATAACCCTTTTTTCAGCCATAACACTTGTTTTTTTTTTTTTTTTTTTGTCAAACAGAATACATTTTTTTCTTTTATAAATCAGCACTATAAACTCAGCATTTACAGATCGACCTTTGATACTACAATATAGCCCATTGTCTAATCAAAAGCTAACATATTTTACATTTTTTTGTAACTCTCATATTTTATCAGATATTAGAATCTAATGAAGTGTGTTTTTAGTAGATGATTTTGGAGAGAACCTCTCAGGAAGCATGTTGTTTACTGGCTTAGAAGATCTAGAAAAAGAAAAATGTTAATTAGTCTCCTGCTGTTCAAGATTAAATGAGTTAAGGGCATTGGGGGGGGGGGGGTCGGTCATTCCACCTCCTGTAATGAAGAGTATGCATGTCCATTTATGTCATAAATTAGCAAAACACTGAGCTCAGTAGGCAGGACAATAGGTGGACAAAGGTGGCAGTAGGCAGTGCAAAGGGGTGTAGCAAATGGTGGAACCCTTTCTGTTTTCTGTTTTTGTCTCTTTAAAAAGGTGGCGACAACCCTACCAAAAGACCTCTCCAGTTTTGTATCTCTTTCATCCTCTGCTCATCTCCTTTGCCAGACTGTTCCTCTCAACCTACTCTGTTTGTGATGTTAGCTCATCCACCATTAGCTCCATCTCCCCTTCATCAGTAGCTACTGTTGTAAGCATCTGTCCATTTAGCTTGGACTCCTTCCTCTTGTCCACCTTTTTGCAGCGGCATCTCACACACTCAGGCTTTACCTTATTGTGTCTTATCTCATGTCCCAGTTGGCTGCACTCCTCTGACAATTATTATCACATCTCCCCATTGTCTGACTTTCTTCCCTTTTAATTTATTTTACACCTTCTTGTTTACAGGCTTTTGCCACTTCCTCTTGTTCAGTTCCTGTCTGTTGTCTATCACCTGACTAGCCAATCAGCTTCTCACTCTCTTTCTCTCTCTTTGTCTGTCACTATCATATTCTGCTATGAAGATCCTCCCAGACTCCTGCAGATCCCGCATCCTCTGCCATCCCTAGGCTCCTTGAAACAAACTGCTCTCCCACCTCCAGACTGCCTCACAAATATCACTCCTTCTCTTCTTATTCAACCTGTACTGTTCTTTTCTTGCTCTCCAATTCTTGGGCTGATATTTTTTCCCTTTCTATATGTATGTATTTTTTATTTTATGTTTATAGTTCCTTTGCACTAGGGTTGTTCTATCTCAAATTTCAGCAATATGTTCAGCAAATGCTAGACAAAGTGACACATTAAAAGATGATTTATTATTTAACTTACCCTGCATGCACTACTCTGAGACACTGAGAAAATATACATCAGTGTGTCACTTTCTGCTGAGGTAAATTCTCAGGTGTTTTAGAAGCAGACCATTCACATGTAGTTCTATTCAGATGTTAGACACACACATATTTTGTTTTTGCCTTAACCTAACCAAGAGTGTAAACATACACAGACAAAATTAAGCAAATGTAAAAGAAAAAAATAAAACAACATATTTCACAGAGAACATAAAGGCTTTTCAATGAATAACTATGCATTTAGTGACAAATACACTGAGACTACACAACACATATCATTAAATGATGAAATAGAAGCACAAAAAAACAATGAAAACACGAGGCACAGCAGAGCAGGAGAGCCACAATATATGCAAAAACAGCCATAGTTTCATGATGCAGTTTTAATGGCAATCCACAGTCTTCCTTCTTCTTCTTTCGGATTTTCCCGGTTAGGGGTCGCCACAGCGGATCACCTGTCCACTCATGATTGGCAGTAGAGTTTTATGGTGTCGAGTTGCCAGCCCGGCACCCAACCTTCCACAGAAGGCACACACACATGCACACACTCACACCTAGGGCCAATTTAGAGTGTCCAATCCACCTACAGCATGTCTTTGGGATGTAGGAGGAAACTGGAGCACCCGGAGGAAACCCCTGCAACCACAGGGAGGACATGCAGACTCCGCACAGAAGGCACCCCAGCCGAGAATTGAACCGGAGAACCTCTTGCTGTGAGGCAGCAACGCTAACCACTGTACCACCGTGGCTGCCCCAATGGCAATCCACAGTAAAACACATAAATTCCACAGTAAAATAAGCACTTTCGTCTCTGCCTGGTCAGAGACTTCGTCAGAATGAAACATTTTACATTTTACCTTCTAATTTAAATATGAAAGCACATACAAAAACAAGCCCCCTGCCCAAACTTTTTCCACTCAGTAAAATGACATCATTAACCATCAATGAAATTAATATTCCTCAAATTACGACATACACTCTCCTTGAATAAGATAAAATAAAATGTAAAAGTTACATGAAAAGTATAATACTACCTCACTAATTATTTGGTCTCATCTTTCTATGGATTTTAATTTTAGAAAACATGCAAGAGAAAATTAATCATTTTGCCCAGGCCATTGTAGAGCACTGGCCCTTAACTGCCATAGGGCTTCTTGTTTTTCTAAATGGGCTAAAAGATTCATTTTCTCTTGCATGTTTTCTAAAATTAAAAGCCATAGAAAGATGAGACCAAATAATTAATGAGGTAGTATTATACTTTTCATGTAACTTTTAAATTTTATTTTATTTTATTCAAGAAGATTGTATGTAGTAATTTCATGAATATTAATTTCATTGATGGTTAATGATGTAATTTTACTGATTGGTAAAAAGATTGGGCAGGGGGGTATGTTTTTGTATGTCCTTTCATATTTAAACTAGAAGGTAAAATGTAAAATGTTTCATTATGAAGAAATCTCTGACTTGGCAGAGATGAAAGTGCTTATTTTACTGTGGAATTTATGTGTTTTACTGCTGACTGCCATTAAAAACTGCATCGTGGAACTACGGCTGTTTTTTTGCATATATTTTGGCTCCCCTGCTTTGACATATCATTAAATGTACATATTATTAAAAAGAAAGATTTCTAAAATGTCTTCTACTTACATCCACCATTTGCTGGAAGTGTTTGCTGAACGTAAGAGGATCAGGCTTTTGTTCAATAGCTGAAACCCATTCTGCTACAAGAGGGGGTTTGCAGGGGATTGTTGCAGGCTGTGAAAAAAGTGAGAAAGTTTAAAGACATCAATTTACTCTTCCACACATTTTCAGAAACATGACTCTACATTAATTGGAGTTCAACATCAACAGCAATTTTTGTTTTCCCAAACCATCTCATAAGGCATTTTGCCTGCCTGCCTGTTAGTTAAACACCCGATAAGAACTTCTAACTTTGATTGATACAGGTTTTAACTGGTTGGGTAATAAGGCAGGAGAAATAGATCTTAACATTTTTCAGGCCATGCATGATCCTTACAAGGCTGAATTATACATATGACAACTCTGTACTATTGGCCTTTGTTTTCACCACAAACCTAGTTTGATCATTGTCAAGTTACAATTAAGTGGTTGCTTGTGTCAATCAGAAACCCATTTTGTGGTTCTAAAGTTGCCTAAATCATGGGCCCTTTCCTGATTTCATTACCTTCAAAAGCCTATTATACTGCATTACAAACGTTTTGCAGAACAGGAGGAAGTACATAGAGCTTCCTTTCTGTAAAACACAATGATGCTGCCTCAGCTCTTCTCAGTAGCTGGGGCAGGAAGGGTATAAACACTGCTTTATATTGCTTCCTCTTGTTCATTTCCTATCTATTGTGTCTCATCTGAAAAGTAAAGGTGGGAAATTTAATTGGCTGTCAAGGGAAGATGAAAAAATCTCAATCCTACAGCGTCAGTGGTGCTATACGTAGCACATTCGCCTTGGTACTGGAAGACAGGAATGTTGCTGGTTCTATTCTTACTTCAGGTGATTGGTTTGGCAACACTGTAGAGCAGAATTATTGGTGTTTTGCACATCTAAATGTGTCATTCGTTGGATGAGACTTTAAACTGATGTCCCATCTTCTTGAGTTGGTGGTAGCTCAGGAGGATGTAAAAGATCCCATGGCACATATCAAGAGAATAAGGAAAGTTCCCTGATGCACTGGCCAAATTTCTCCTAGTAGTAGAAATGCTACCTTGAATCTCCTCTTAAGAGAGGCCACAAGTCTAGTGGGACTGGCCTTGTCAATATTTTATTTTATTTTTATTTTTTATTTATCCTTCTGTTGACCAAGTTAGTTCCAGTGGACTATTATCCTCTTTTCGGGGGAAATCTGAGGTGGTATTTGTACTAATAGGGGGAAATTTGGCCAGTGCATCAGAAAACTCCTTCTCATCATCATTGTGAGCGAGATCCATTTTGCAGAAGCACTTCCTCTTTCCATTCCAGGTGCAGAGATGGACTGGAGAAACAGAGAATCAGATGGAGAGAGAAGGAGATGATGAAGTAGTGAGAAAAATGGAGAAGAAAGCAAATATTTAGACCAAAGAATATGTGCAGGATTTGGAGAAGATATTTCAAAGAAATCTATTTGATGAAGATGAGTCAGGAAATGATAGATCTGTAATTACAACCTTCCATTTGGGAGAGTTGCAGGATGATTAAATTAAAGAACTGGTGGTAGAGAGTGAGCCAGAAAATGAAGGAGATATTTCCTAGGGGGACATTATGGAGAAAATACAAAAGGAAGATGCAGAGAAAATCCTGAAGAATTGTGGTGAGATAGAAAAGAAAACATATGCAGAGAAAGTAAAAGAAGGCAAAATTGGAGTAGCAGAAAATATTGCAGAAGAAAATGAAAAACAGAAGTACATGGTAAGAATTCAAAGTAAAGAAGACAAAGAAATGGACAGGAATGAAGTGTGGAACAATTTAATAGCTCCTGTGGGTGTAAAAGCAAATGATGCAAGAGTATTCTTATTAACAAAAATACATGTTTTGATATTATATTTGAGACTATTTAGCATTTAAAAGGGAAACAAAAAAGAAAAGTTATGTATGATTTCAAACAGAGGTAGAAAGGACATTTGAACAAATTTATATAAAGAAGTACTGGACACTGCAAAGTTTATGGACTGGTGGCTGGGAGTGTAATATTGTGTTAAAAATAGAAACAGCAAAAATTATACATACACCAACTATAATGAAAGTGGAGGGGAATAGGAGTGTTATAAAATACTGGGAACAACCCAAAAGGTTTTTTTTTTGTGGAAAAGAAAGACATTTGATAAATAATGGGCAGGTGAAAAGGAAGAAATCAAAAATGAACATGGAAGGATTGAAGAACATTACTGTAAGAAAAAAAGAAGAGAAAGACAGATACTGACTACATGGCTCAAGCTGTGAATTTACAATGCCAGCTGGATAAGAATTTAATACACAATAAAAACAGTGGGATTAATAAGAATAATGGTGATGAAGATCTATCCTTCATAACAACTGAGTAGATATTACTGTATTAGAAGCTTCAGAATTCTTCAGAGCTGGCCAGCAAAGATGTTCTTCTAATTGGAGGTTCAATTATTAGAGGAACTGATACTTATATTTGTAGAAATTATAATGAACATCGAATAGTGGTATGCTTGCCAGAAGCAAGAATAGAAGATGTGAGACAAGCTTTGGAATGTCTCAATGTAAGGAAGGACAGATCTGTTTTTATTCATGTTGGTACAAATGATGTCATCTGCAAGGATTCTCTAACTGTTAGTAAGGAACTGATAGCCCTCTTAGATAGTTTAGCTTGCACTGGTGTTAGGACGTATTTTTCACAAATCACCTATAGAAAGGATAGTCAGTTCACAGTGAATGAAAAGATTTTTTTGAGTAAATACATACATGGAAAAATGTCCAGTTTTAAAAATGGAAATGTGTAGAGCATCCAAGCCTAGTTTTGTCCACACGTGTTCAGACGGGTCCCCTACAGAATTTTGAAGCTTAAAATTTCAAAATTCATATGATCGAAGACCATATGATCAAAGTTTTAAAACTTTGAAATCCTGAACAGAGATCGGCATACAGCGTGGAACAGGAGATTTCCCTTTTCCTTGCTGTAGTGCAATCTTTTAGTTGGTGTATTTAAGTAGCGGGGGATGTGGGGGGATGCAAGGGGGGCTTGCCTCTCTGCAAAACCATGTTTTTTGATGTGTTGATTGCTTTTTTTTGGGGGGGGGTTCTTAATTTCAAGATTCCAAGATCTCGAGGTTCTGAATTTGATATTCTGAACCTCGGGATTTTGCTCTTTAAAAATTAAGAAGTTAATCCATTCAGACAGGATGGTGTGCATTTGTCAAGATCAGGGAAGAGAATTTTTGCAGCAGATATTTTGCAGTATTTGATAAACACCAGGCAGGATTTTTGCCAGGTCAAAAATTTAACAGTTCACAGATAGTACAATTTGATGCATCTCTGGTGGTTGTTAATGCTAGGAGCATTAATAATAAAGATTTTTTAATTGGAAAATTTGCTATGTTCCCACAAGATTGATGTTGCTATTGTTTGTGAAACATGGTTAAAAAACAATGACTGGAAACCAGTTCTGTCAGGGTATAAATGTTTTACTGTAACAGACATTCTAATAAAAAAAAAAATCAGGTGGATGTGTTATGATAGGGATTAAAGATAGCTACGAGACCTGTGATTATTACATGTTCAGTGATAACACCAACACTATACACTGTGTAACTGTGACAGTAAAGACAACCCTGGATCATATAACAATTGTTGGGAGTGTATAAACCACCAAAGTCAAGTGCAGATGACCTAAAGGAATTCATATATTTCTTGCATGAAACACAGGCGGGAAGAATAATATTAGCTGGGGACTTAAATTTACCAGAAACATACTGGAATAATATTGATTCAACAATGTTAGTAAGGAAATTATTCACAGTGTATATTCAAGAACAAAAATTGCTTCAGATTGTGAAAAACCTACCTGGGGATGAAACATACTAGACTTTGTGTTCCCAAAGAAATTACTGTAACTTCAAGTCAAGTTTTACCACCATTGGTGTGCAGTGATCACTGGGTTATTAAGGTTAATTTGTTGCTAGATAATTCTGCCAAACTGAAATCTAAGCTAATGCACAGAAGGTTAATTACAGATTATATGGAAGCAAAACAGTCACTATGTAAAACTAACTGGAGTGAGATATTCAGTGGAAAAACTGCAGATTAATGTGGAAAGTTTTGAAAGAGAAATTGTTTGAGTGCAAAAAAAAAAAAAAGTTTAACATCAGGATCTAGGCATACAACATCATGGGGATATATTTCCTTAAGAACAAGATATCTGATTAAGATGAAAGGCAAAAAATATAAAACATGGAAGAGAGGTCAAATTACATTTTTGAAAACTGAAATAAACAAGCTGGACAAAAAGATTAAGCATAGTGCGTGGCAACACAAAAAATTTGAAGAACATTTATATAAAGATATTGAGCATAATAGGAAAACTGTTTATAGATATATAAGATATGGAAGAAGTAAAAACACAAATTGATAAACTGTGTGCAGATTCTAAAATTTACTCTCAGACACAACAGATTATAGCTATATTTACAAAATCTTATAGGTTCATAGATTAGTACTAAGTTAACTGCCCTTGCGAGCCATTTTAAGCCTAGCCAATTATCCCTAGTGAGACTCAAACCCTGTACCTCGTATTTGTAAGCCAAACACCTTAACCATTAGGCCACCCTCCCAACCCTTGCAAAACAATTTGGCTCCACAAAAGGGGTGATAAGTTGTCTGAGTGACATTCAGGTAACTCCAGATACTAGAATCAAATTAGACTATATTGAAAAAAGAACTGCTCAAACTGAATCCAAACAAAGCACAGGGAGGGGACAGAATTGGTAACAATGACCTGAGAACACTTCAGCAAGAACTTACCATACCATTATATCTATTATTTACTAGGTCATATAAATATGGGGAGATTCCTCAAGATTGGAGACATGCCCTTATTAAGCCTGTCTTTAAGGGAAAGGGGAGTAGGACAAACTCAGAGTCATATAGACCTTTAAGTCTACTTTCATGTTATGGAAAAACAATGGTGAAGGTAATATTGGATAAGTTACTGTCAGAACTGGATAGATTGGGACTTGAAACCATATATCAGCATGCATATTTTCAAAACAGATCTATTACCACCTGTAACATGATGTGATATAACAATATAATAACAGCTATGAATGAAAAATTATGCTGTGATATAATTTATACAGGTTCAACTTCAGCATTTGACAGGGCCATACACAAAACACTGATCAATAAATTAGTACAACTAGGTATTGATGTACTTTTGACAAGATGGATAGCTGCATGGCTTACAAATAGGACATGGCAAGTATCATATGCAACTGGACAGGTGAAATCCTTGGTTACAGTCATGGTGTCCCAAAGGGCTCTGTCCTAAGCCCTTACTTGTTTAGATTGTATCTTTCAGATCTAACTTTTTCATCTGAGTGTTCTACTGTCTATATGCAGATGACCTGAAATTGGGTAAAATTATTACATGTATTACAAATAAGGCATGTCTGCAAACTTGACTAAATTGATGATTTGGGCACTGGAGAATAATATGCTGATAAATACATCAAAAACTAAGCATATGAAATTTGGGAGACATAAATTGAAAGGTGAATATTTAATACAGCACACAGTGATTGAAATTGTAGACTAATTTAAGGACCTGGGTATATCGGTAGATTCAGCTATGAGTTTTTTTAATCATATCAACCAATTGGCTATTGATAGTTATAGAACTATAGGTTGTATAAAAAGATTTATAAGTCTAGGTAATCAAACATAATGAAGTCATTGTTTGTTAGTTACATTAGACCCAAACTTGAGTATGGAATAACAATATGGAAGCGCTATAAGAAAACAAGCATGAGTAAACTGGAAAGAGTACAGCAGAAATATACCAAGGGCATCATGGATGTGAACATTTAAGTTATTATGAAAGACTAAAATATCTGAACTTGTACAGTGTCTCTTACAGATATCTAAGAGAAGATCTTTAGAGACAACTATCTCTGGGAATGTTTGGGGTTATCAAAAACTACTGCAGAATCATTAGACAACCTATGTAGAAGATTCTATAGGAATGAGAAGTGTACTAATTGGTTCTCTGACAGAGTAGCCAATGCATGGAACAGACTACCTAATTACATTAAAGCAAGTACTAGTTTAAACATTTTTAAGAACAGCCTGGACACTTATTATGGGAACAAATGTTTTGGTATATTGGCAAGCTAGAAGGGCATTAATGCCCGTGCTTGAAGTATTTGTATGTATGTATGTAAATGTGACAAACAAAAATGCTATATTTATGACATGATGCTAAAAATGTGAACTGAATGTTATAAATGCAAGAAAATTGGACATTTATGGATGGATTGCAAAAAAGAGAAAGAAAAGAAAATAAAAAAGAGAAGAAATTTTAAAAATAGTATAAATGGAAGAAAAATTAGATAAGAAAAAATAATAAAGAGGACATAGAAGAAGATTCTGAAATAAATTATGAAGAAGACATAAACTAGGAGGTAGTAAGAGAAAAAAATCAAATGGTGAAAGGATAAATGACAGAAAAAGGAAATTTAAAGGGATGAGTACAATAAGAAAAATGCAAAGATACGGATGAAAATATATATACAGCTAATGATTGGGGGTTGGTATTATGGTTAAGGTGTTTGACTCACTTACACAAGGTACAGTGTTGGATTCTTGCCTTTGGGAGGGAAATTGGATAGGTTTAGAACTTACAAATCCATGAATCGAAGGATAAGGGAAAATGAAAAATTTAGAGTGCTTTCTGTAAATGTGAACTTTATTAAAAATATAGTAAGAAGAACAGGGATTGTGGAGTGGTGTCATACATGTGATGTAGATGTAATTATATTAGAAGACACAATTTTTAACAAATGAAGAAAGATTACAGGCAGATAAACTATGGGGAGGAAAGATAATCTGGAATTTGTGAAATGAGAGCTCTTCTGGAATAGTCATACTCTGTAGAAATATATTAAAGATATTAGGTGTAACTTTAGCAAAACTGGGAAGTTTAACCATTGTAGATTTAAAAGGGAAAGAACATGTGTATAGAATTACAACATTATATGGTTATACTATTTGAAAGAAAGAGAAAGCTTATTTCATCAGATTTTAAATTATGTAGTGGCAAATATGAATATTATAGTGACAGGAGATTTCAACTGTGATTTAAGAGGCAAGCATAAAAACAAAAGGACATGATATAAGAAAAACATTATAAGTTATAAGATGTGGTAAGTTAAAACTTTGGGACATAAATTCATGTACTTACAAAAGGGGTATGTATAGAAGTGAAATAGTTTATTTTATAGTATCAGAATGTTTAGTTATAGATTCATAGGTGTGTACTAGGCCACCAGCCCTGGAGCCTTTACAAGCCTAGCCCATAGAAGTCCCCTGGCATCATGCCACCATTAGTTTCCAGTGCCTCTGTCAAGTAGAGCCACTGGAGTGATCCCTGGGGTGAACTTTCTATTTCCCATCCACTCATCAAGATTTCTCTTGAAAAGGGCCAGTGAGGTGGTCTGCTTGACATGTATGGGAAGTCTATTCCAGAGCATGGGCAGTCTCTCGGTTATGAACCTGTTCCTCCAGCATGTTCTGTTGATTGTGGTAATGAGGTTGAGGTCCCTGGAGTGTGTGGTGTGGTGGGATTGGGATTTCTTTAGGTGCAACCTTTCTAACAAGGCTGGGTCAGACATGGTTTTGTAAGTCAAGCAGAGATCGCCTCTCAGTAGACGATATGAGACAGAGAAAAGCTAGGGTTTTTTGAGTCTGTCCATGTAGGGCATGTGTTTATAGCCTAGGATCCTCTTTGTGAGGTACTTTTGTGGCCTTTCCAGCTGTTGCAGTTGTTTAGTGAGGTGCATGCCAAATAGGGCATTATACTTGATGACTGGTCTAATGAAAGAAGAGTAGAGAGAGAGATGATGACCTCTTTCTTCCTGGATGCAAAACCTTTGGTAATAAGATGTGCCACATAGAAGGACTTTCTGACCACAGTGTCAATGTGGTGGTCGAAGGAGAGGTTGCTGTCAAGCTGTGCCTCCAGATCTTTTATAGTGCCTTCAGTATTCAGTGGGCTACCATCAATGTTGTAATTAGTGGGAACTGAGTTTTCCCCAAAGGGAATGGCAACACATTTTTTGGCATTAAGCTTAAGGCCATGGTTTTGACACCAGTCGTTGGTCTCAGTGAGGCCTTTCTTTAGGATGTCTACATTGCTTGGGGAGTTAATAATAGCTCCCAGCTTGCAATCATTGGTGAACTTGGTTAGCCAGAGTCCCTCTGTGTTGGCCTGAACTTCTGAGAAGTAGATGCCAAACAGGAGAGGACCCAGGACTGATCCCTGTGGGACTCCACTTTTGATTGGTCGGCAGTCTGACTTGGAGTCTACGACTTTCACACTGTGGGTTCTATCTGTGAGCCAATTTGCAACCCACCTAGTGATATAGGGGTTGATGCCTAGTTTGGTGAGTATATCAATAATTCCTGAGTGGGGAATGGTATCAAAGGCCTTGGCCAAGTCGAGGTAGATTGTATGAACTGCCTTGTTTTCATCCACAGCTCTGGTGACTGACTCAGAGAAGTCAACCAGGTTGAGCAGGCATGATCTATCCTTCACAAAACCAAATTGCATGGGATCCAGAATTTGGAGATTTCCTATATCCTTGTTAATTAGGTTTATGATGATGTGCTCCATAGCCTTACAAATCAGACTCATCAAGCTAATGGGGCAATAATTCCCAGGGTCTGTAGTCGCTCCCCCTTTGTGGAGATGGATGACTGTAGCAGTGCGCCATTCTGTAGGGACAAAGGCTGAGGTGAGGCTGTGATTGAACAGGGCACACAGGCATGGTGCTAGTTCACTTAGTAGTTCATGTAGAACACAGCCAAGGATATTGTCGGGTCCCATGGAAGCTGTATTCATGGCCTTGGACAATGCAGCTTTAACCTGTGCTGCAGTAATGCTGGGTGCCTGGCATTATTCCGGTATTGTGATAGGTCCTTTGGGGGGTGAGAGGGGTAAAGTTGGCACTGAATCTATCAGCCAGTATGTTGGCAATATCTGTTGGCTCAGTATAGGAGGTACCATTGAGCAGTAACTCACAGCAAATCTGGTTATTGCTGTGGAGAGACTTGATATAAATGTAGAAGGCTTTGTGGTTGTTTTTAAGTGTTTGCTGCAATTCTGCCTTCATAGCTAGCTTTAGAGGTTTTGATGAGGGATCTCAACTTTTTATTGAGGCTAATAAAGGAGTTTTTCCAGTCTTGGGACTTCACCTTTTTCTGCAACAGCTTCTTCCTTCTGTTTTAGAGTTTGCTAATCACAGGGGACCACCAGATTGGCTTCCTTTTTTCCGAGGAGAGTGTCTTGGTTCTGTTGGTTATGGCTAGTTCCATGCATTTATGTACGTGTTTGTACAGTGCATTGGTGTATGATTTGGTGGGCATGCACCTATTTTCCATTTGCATGGGTGCCGTGAAGTTAGCCACCTCTGTTTTAGGAGCCCAAAGTCAGATTTGGTGAAGTTTTCCATTGCGGTTACCTTTGCTGGTGAGATGTGGATTTCCATGGTAATTAGTTTGTGGTCGGATCTAACCAGGCAGGAATTGACTATTGGTGTTGAGCAACGGTTGCCCATGTTAGTAATAACCAGGCCAAAGATGTTGCTTCCTCTAGTGAGGGTAAGAATGAGCTGGACCAGTGCATTGGAATTAATGAATTCCAGGAAGCGTTGGGCAAATGTACTGGTGCATGAGCAGTTTTCCCAGTTGCTGGAGGGGTAGTTGAAGTCACCCAGTATGAGAGTGTTGGGTTGGACCCTAATAGTTTTCAGGGTGCTTAGGAATGTGGAATGAGAGTCCTGGGACATGGTTGGGGACCTATAGCAGGCTACAACCTGAATCGCCATCTTATCTACTGTTAGTTGTACCTGAGGTATCGCCGATGCGTTATGCTGGGCTATTAGTCTGGAGGTGTGCATATCCTTTATGAATATGGAGATGCCACCACCTTTGGAGCTTCAGTCCATTGTCTGGGGCTGAAAGGTGTGGAATGAGTTTATAGCCTGGTAGTGCAGGGGTGCTTTCTGCTGCTTTAAACCAGGTCTTTGTTGCAGCACAAATGTCGATGTTCTCCATTTTGAGGAGTGCTTCGATCGAGTGCATCCTGAGATTTAGACTTCTAGTGTTGAGTGGCATGACCCTCAGATTGCATTTATTTATAGCTGTTACTGTGGTAATTTGGTCTTTGGAACACCATCTAAAAAAGACACTATACGGGTGGCTAGAGCCTTACCAGTATCTGGAAACCTACAGGTGATAGATGCAAGCCATCTCTGGCAAAACATTAAGGTCTGTCAGTCATGTCATCCCAAGCAGACAGATACTGGATCCCCTTTGAATGACACCAAAAACTTAGCCAATTGTTGAAGTCAATCATTTTCTGCTAGTATTTCAGTATCATTCTGGGTGATTGTAGGATGCTGCTCAGGGCTAGGCTCATACCTGCCTGGGCCACATAATCTGAGAGCTCCTCCATGTCTCTTTTCATGTAGCCCAGGGAGGTACGTCTCAGGTCATTCACACCCACATGGACAATAACAGAGTCAAACTTGTACTTGTTGTGGAGTGACTTGAGTGCATGTGTTATGTGTTTCTATCCTGGCACCCGATAGACAGCTGACTGTTACCTTCTCCTTATTCAACCTAGTGAGTGGGACATCAGTGAGCCTCACTATTGAGTCACCTATGATTAGAAGAGAAGGGGAGGTAGTTGAAACAGTTTTTTTAAATCATCTTGCAATATGGTTAAAGATAAAGGAAAACAAGGAATATATAAAATAGGCAAAGGAATAAAAAGGATAAATGAGAAAGCATGGAATGAAGAAGGAAAGAGGTTAATAATACAGTTATGGAAAGATCATATTACCATTAGAACATTTTATAAAAAATTTGAATGGTGGATGATATTTAAGTAAAAATATAAAAAGTGTTTTTCACAGTGGCAATATGTTGTGAGGAAAATTAGAAAGAAAAATATAAGCAAATACATAATAATGCATTAGAAGATTTAGAACATAATGATAGAAAGTTTTTTGGGAAAGAAAAATAATTATGTGAAATATACAAGAGTTGTTATTTAAGCAAAGATATTTTTTACAAGGAAAAACAGAAGTATTGAGTTACCTAAGCAGATTCGTAAAAGAAGCTGGTAGTGTAATAAGAGAATAAAAATGTAAAAGGAGGAATAGAAAGAACTCAGGTAAAGATTATGAATACTATAGTACAATATGTACAAGAAATGTTTAAAGAAAAAAAAAGAAGGTAGAAAAAAACATGGAAAGTAAAAAGGTTAACAGAAAAAAAGAGAATAAAGAGTTCAAAAAGATATTCCATTAAATGTGGTAGATAAATATTAGGGCAAGTTAATATAGATTTTGCTGCAGAATCAGATAAAATAGGGTATGAAATGTATACAAATTTAAGAGATTGTCAAAAAATATTTTAAAGATTCTGAAGGAATGGTTAAATGAAGGTTTTATGTATACATAATTATATAGTGTAACACTTAAATTCATATGGAACAAGGAAGATAGAAGGCGATTTAAAAAAAAATCTGGAGATTGATAGTACTGAATAATGATGATTATACGATCTTTATGAAAATAATTCGAAAGAGATTTGCAACTAAAATGGAAAATATTATGGAAAATTTTATATATATATATATATATATATATATATATATATAGTATAAAGGGGGAGGGTTGTCAAGAATTATTAGTTATAGAGAAATTGTAGATGATATTATGAATAGAAAAGAAGAAGGGAAAATCATGGTAGGAGACCTTAATAAGGCATTTGATACAACTGGACATGAAATCTTGTGTGTAATAATGAAAGAATATAATATATGAAACATTAGTAAATTATGCATGTCAGAGTATAGTAATAAGAAATTAATTGCTGGTTAAGCCAAGAGGTACATATGAAGACTGATGTAAGACAGAGATGTCCAATGAGTTGTATACTCTTTACATTAGTTATGAATGTGATAGTACATGAAATAAATTGCAAAATGAAGGAGGCAGGTGTAGAAAACCTGAAGGGTTAAGAATTCCAGTTCTGTTAACATATGTAGATGACATTATAATAATTGCAGAAAACAAGATTTGGATAACAGAAGTAATAATTTGCACACATAAGTGCCTAGAGGTGATAGGGATGGGTTTAAATAAAGAGAAAGGTAAAGGTTTAGGTGATGTAGTAAAGATAGAAGGAATATATTTTACAACAAATGAAATTACCGTGTTAGGTATAAAATCTGTGAATAAAGGTGTAAGTAGAATTCAATGGGGAAAAAACAATAGAAGAAGTAAAAAACTATATTTTCTGGAGAACATATAAATTATTCAGAAGAAATGACTTATTTGATAAATTTAGTACTGATGTGAAAATAGCATACTTAGCAAGTGTATCTATGTTGCCAACAGTATTTGAAAACATAATTATCACAGATAATTTTTTTTTCATTTATATGGGGTTCTAGATTAAACCCAGGAAAAAGAGGTGTTTGCATGTAAATAAAGAGGAAGGAGGTTTAGGGTTAATTAACCCACTGGTATATACTGTTTCATTAAATTTGTGGATACATGAAAAAGATGAGAGCTTAGTAGTAAAATTGCATAAATACAAGTGTGATACATTTTGATATATAGAAAAAAAAGGGGGGAAAAGAGTGTATAAATGAAGAAATAAAAATGTTACCAAGAAAAAAAATGTTTTTATGGAAAATAAAAATTGGTGATGTAGATAAAAGTATGGTACAAGAATATATTGATAAAATGTTACTATGTAAAACCATAGGAAAATCTAACAGATGAAACAGTTAAAGCCATAAATATAAGATGCAAATGGTGTAATCAGAAAATAGAATGTCAAGATTTTTTGTGGAGACTGATAATAGATAAATTGCCAGTGAAAGAAAATATGCCATATAAAAAGAAAAGAAAAAAAAATAAAAAGATATATGTTTATATTTTCAAGAAGGAGAAACTATGGAGCATGTGTTTTTTTAAAGTAAAAGCGTTATGGGGTAACTATGTAATGAAGATTTTTTTGAAGATAAAAGAAGTGATAAAATAAACATGGATGTGATTAAATATGGGTATTACAAGATTAAAAATAAAGAATAATTTAAAAGATAAAAAGTTATTTTATGTTATATGGGTCATATAGAATGAAAGAATAAATGAAATTCTGTTTAATGATAAATGGATTTTAGCCACAATATTAAGTAAAATCATATGGTAGTTATAGAAAAAGAGTGGGGGTCTAACAGAGATGAAATTTTAGTATGGTTTTAAAGGAAATTATGAATATGTGTAAACAGATTTGTATCTCTATATGTTTATACATTTGTAAATAAGAGTTATTTTTGTATATAAATAAAAGACACATACTCTTTTCAATAGGTGTCATTGGATCTTTTACATTGATTTAAGCTACCATCAATTCAAGCAGATGATCTCAGTTTAACATCTTAACCAACTGATGGCACACTCAGAAGTGCAGCACCCACCTTATACTGCACTGCAGTGTCAGCAAGTGACCTATCTGGTGTGGGAATAGAACCCGCAGCCTTCTCCTCCAAAGGTGAGTGTGCTATCTACTGTGCCACTGACAATCCAATGAATGATAAATAAAGAATATTGACTGGTAATCCAGCACTGGATGTCATGATAGCATGTGTCCTCTCCACAAGATCCTGACTGAAAGATTTAAATGTCATGAGAATAAGTGTAAAAAGGGCATCAGAAGACTTAAGCAGAAACTTCTCACATATCAGCATATTCTTTAAGCACTATACAGTATATCAAGTGTCTGATAGGTAAATGTCCTACCTATGTGACAATTTCCTTCAAGTGTAATCAGGTTCAAGCTTGACCTTCAAGCTGGATGTAGGTTAACTATTATAATAAGTCATGCAATTTTGACATTTCAACTAAATGCAAATTAATATCTAACAAACTAGCCATTGTCAAGAAAGCAGGTAAATGTGGGAGTCTTGTGTCAGGAGATTCAGATGTTCTTGTCTAAAAAACTGGATATTCTGCATGGATCCTTAAGTCCCTAGGGAAAATTTCCATGCTGGAGGTGCCACTTTCCCAAATGATCTTTCACTCAGAGTTCTACTGAAGAAGACCCAGTCAGACTTACAGTGTTAGCATTACTTGATCTTTGAGGAATACCCTGTGTATTTAGTATGGAACTTTGTTGCCAGGGGAGGACAGTATCTACAACACATGAGCTTATAGCTAAACAAATTCAGGAGTACAGCTCTTTCCTTGACTGCTATATTATAACAATCACTTGACTTGTAAGATTATGTGGAGTATACTGAGAAATGGGGAATATGTCTAAGGTATTTTGTATGGGAGTGACTGTCTTTTGTTAGTTTGGAATGGGAATAACTGTCTTCCTGATTAAGTTCCTTTATACCAATACTCTTGTTATTTCTTAGCCTGTGGGTGTAATTAGTGCTTATTTTCCATTAGATAGAATATTTGATCCCTCATTACAAAATCTTGCTTGATTTTATTTTATTTATACCCTTTTTAGCCTGTAGACATCAATACGTTATAGTTCGTATATTGACAGGTGCTAGCAAGCCTAGTATAATGAATATTTTTTGCAAAATGTCTAGTATTTATGTTAGATATACACCAACAGTGAATATTCTTGTAACTAATAATAAAATTTACTTTTCTATGCAAAACTATTTTCACAAGTATTCAAGCTTTATGGGCAGGAAAGTCCAAATGGGGAACTTACTTGCAGTTCACATTTTTGAAAAAACTTTCTATTAATGCTTTTCAGAGATGTAAACATAGGTTATGCTGTGATACATAATAAGTATACAGAATACTCATTTCTACTATAAGAATCTTTTACACTATTGTAAGTAACCATGACATGGCAGATTCAAGCCTCTGCTGGTGTTTTTTAAACAAATTTCCTTTTGGGTTCAGTATTATGTTTTGTGTTCAGACTGTGTTTCAGTTAAATTCTTCAACATTTCAATTTGACCGTTAAAGAAACATCCTAAATTTTTCTCATTATTTACCTGACTTAAGGCAAAACATATCTTATCTTATCTACAGTGGTGATGACAGTTTTACAAAAACTGTCAAGAAACATCTCTGACAGACCTTGGTATATATACTTAAACTTTCTTAGCATGTCGTTATAGTAAGTTCTTTTTTGCAATATACCATTCCTTTAGTATATTTCCAGTGTTTACTTTTGTTGTTTCTTTGTTTTTTATTTTTTCCCTCTTAGTAACATGTAAAGATTTCAAAATATTTTTTCCATAAAAAAAGTCTTTCATTTTTTCTTTGGTCAAGGTTGTTTTACTATAAGCAGGCTTATGAATCTCCTTGAGACAGAAGATGGTATTTCAAGTCGATGCTGTCAGTGATAAAAACAGAAGTCATTATAAACTCAGCATTTAGGTTTACATCGAAAACAATGATTTTCACAATCAGTTTCCAGATATTTCTGTTGTTTAACCCATGAGTGTTAAACACACCTAGTAAGACTACATGTTTGGTCAGAGGCACTCAGTAGAGCAACTTGTCCACCTTCTCAAGAAATCATAAATGCTTCACATAGCTGTCTGGTGCGTAAGTACAAATGCCAGACGTTGGGTCTCTGGGATTTGCATTCAAACAGAGGCAACCTTCTCATCCACTAGAAATACTACAGCTGCATGGTTCACTAAAAACTTGTAAGTATCATTGCAATTACCCAAAGCTTCTCATGAGAAAGAACTCCAAAATAGAACAGAACAGAGACCACCCATGTTCAGATTGAGACTATTACAATAGCATGGCCCAGTGAGAGCTTCCAAGTATCCTCACAACTGTCCAATGTCTCACATGAGAAGGAACTCCAAAACAGAACAGAAACCACCCAGGTTCAATAAATCTGGTTACAGAGTCCTCTTTACACATGCATTTGAAATGGGCCACAACTACATTGCATATTTTCAACTTCTGTAGCATCTTAGACTCTTTTCCCACAAGTGAGGAGACCTTCAGAGTTTCTAAAGCCAGTTTTTATTGGCAGGATCTAGGTTGCCTGAATCCAACACTCTTATGCCCATCACCTTATTTGTTCTGCACTTGATCCTTCCACCTGATCACCTTGTAATAAATAAGCACACAAGATGAGTTCCTGCAGCCAGTTTAAGTTTAACTCAGGTGGCTGTTTTTTGGACTGACCTGACCAACCAGATACTTGCCAGCAAATGCCAGGCTGAAGCCTGACAGTGGTGGAGGATTTGAGAAACCCTAGATCAGGCAGATTCCTCAACTTCATTTTGTTTCTTTACCATATGTGATTTTTACATTATTTTTGATTTGTCAAGTTACCATACAGCTGTACAGCAAGAGCCACCAAATTCAAGATCTTAATTTGAAGAGGAGTATACCTAAAGTTTTCTACCAAGACCTCCACCTTGCATGATTCATAGTTGTTAATAAAAGTTTTAAAGTTCAATAAAGGATATCCATAGAGAATATATACTTAGTATGTTTCCAGTGATGACTACAGTTCCACAAGAACTATAGATAGTATCTCGAGGACATAACAAAATGTTTATAAATCCAGTATAAATGAACAGCTGCAATAAAAAAGAATACTGTAGATATCAGAGAAGTAAGCCTCAAAATTTACAACATGTACTGATATATACACCATAATTCAGATAGGTTACTTGACATAAGAAACATAATTTGGCAAGTGCAACTGAATGACACAAGGAGTCTGCAGTCACTCATCAGCAGATTAGTTACATATACCAATGGACTACATCTAAATTTATCTTGCTTGTAGCCAATCAATGAATTATATCAAGTCTGTTTTTGACACTAAAAAGAAGGACTGGAATACAGAAAGACAAAGCATACAGGGGCAGAGACAGCAAAGAATGATAGAGCTTCTGTCCAGTATGAAGATAAAGAATTTGCCATACAGTTTATTATGGCCAAAACAAACTGAAAGAATATGTAAACCAAAAACGTAACTTAATGCAAATAAGGCACAAGTGCTTATTTAGCTTATAAAGCTGTATCAGGTGACAAAAAAAGACTTTATTAGTTAGCCAAAGCATGTTTGATAATGACAATGCAGATAATTGCAGGAAAAAAAGTTCTGTCCTGTGTTAAAAGTCATCTGCATAACTAAAAATCCTAAATGAAAATTTTTGCAAAGATATTTGTTATTTAATGTTAAAATATTCATACTTACAAGTGTTTTGGTAGTTTTGGCTTCCCTTGAATAGGACAGCTCATAAATTTGATCTTCCGTATAGTACAGGTCCAGAGACAACTGAAATATAAAAATAGGAATACTTAGAATTTAAGTAATTTCAATTGTAATGCAGGCAGCATGCTTAGTGGAGTACAGGGCAAGGCACAGTGAGTAGCAGTTATTGGCTCAATCATCCCGGGGAGGGGGATGGTACTGGCCTGCAGATATGTCACAACCAAGTGAAGATTAGCAGGCAATGAAAGACACAACCAGAAGACACAAGCTTGCTTCAAGCAAATCAATGTTTGCAGGGCTGGGTATCACTGATTAGTGTGTGTTTGTGCACGGGCGCGCACACACACACACACACACACACACACACACACACACACACACACACACACACACACACACACACACACAGAAGACCTTTGCAGTGACACAAGTGCCTATGATATTCACCCAGTGGCAAGGTAACAACAAATGCCCTCAGAGCCTACATCAGTAAATGTAGGCCATACGTGGACATAACTACCTCTAGGAGTGCTTGTTTAATGGCCCCTGTGGTTGTCTGTTGCCCTGTATGGGGAATACCCAACAAGACAAAATGAATGGGTTGTGCCTGCAAATGGTCTACCCTAGTCAAGAAACTAACTAAATGGGCTCAAAATCATTAAGAGGGGGCTTCATGATTGGCAATTATGGATGTGATAAAGGAACCTCTCTAAAAATGGTAAAGTGGGCACATTTGTAAAATGTTTATGTCTGAAGATCTACTTATTTTTATCATTTAGCACAGTAATGCCAACCTATAACTATGAAAATATTGTCTGAAAAATAACCGTTTTATACTTTACAATTTTTATTTTAAATTTCCATTTGAAAAAAAAACCTACATACACAAGTAATCTATGTGGTACTGTTGCATATCTATCACCAGTTGTATACAGTCCATTTTAAGTACCATTCAGGGCCTAATAATAGACTTAATTCAGTAACACAGTACAAAAGTGGCATGCATTCTCATTTCAACAAAATAATTACTAGAAAGCAGATATCTCAGGCACATATTTCTTTTAGTCCTCCAGCCCATTTGTTAAACTACTGCATTAAACTACACTGTAACCTTAAGGGGCTAACAAATCCACAGAGGGGACCAAAAATAATATGCTCCCTGTCATATGTTTTAACCAGTGGGTCACTGCCTTAAAACACATTGAATTATACACCTAGCCCATCTTACAATATCAAACCTGACAAAAGAGAGGATTCCAACTTTTTTATTTTTGCAAATCCTTCCAGTCAGCTCTTTCCCCACCCTGCCATACACATTCTGAGCAACCTTCAGTCTCATGCCTAGAATCTGTTTTCTGATTCCACCTCACAGCTTCTAGTTCCAATGAAGGCAAGTCCTTGCCATGCTCTCCTAATATGTGAGTGCAGTCTTTCATACTGTCCTCACTACTACATAATTCCACCAAGTAAGTAAAATCTCTGCTCCATATCTTTACATTTCTGAAACTCATTCTTTGGATATAAACACTTCATGCTTCAGTTTGCTCTGAGTTTTATACCATATGTGGGCAGGCAGAACTTACCTTTCCTTACTAACATTAAAGCTCATACCTGTTTTAGTGATCCATGTTTCAAACATGCACAAATAATTATTCTGTGCCACAATGACACTGGTGTTATTTATGGGGTCCCTGTCTGTGGACTGTGTTTTCAGAAACTCAAACTTCATATGATCGAGACCATATGATTGAGTTTTTGAAAACTCAAAGCTTTTGAATGGAGATAGTGATACAGCGAGGATCAGGACATTTTCCTCACTGTGGTGCAATCTCAGAGTTGCTATATATAATTTGCAGGGGAGTGTGGAGTTGAAGGCGAGCTTGCCCCCTTGCAAAAAATTAAAAAAAGTAGATTTTTTTTTTTTTGATGTTTGAGTTTTTGGAAACTCAATCATATGGTCTCTTTGATATTTTTTTTGAGTTTCTGTAAAGTCGATCATCTGACATAGACCCTATTTATAACATCTGCAATTCTACAATGATCCACATATTTTCTGATCCAAAAATCCAATGAAATCAGTAATGTAGAAAATACCATACTGAATAATATTGAGCCTAAAACCGATCCTTATGGCACCCCAATTTTGATGCATTTCCATTGTGAGTTTGAGCCTTGTAGTATAGCACTTTGTTTCCTATTTCTTATCGCTATTATGATATACTGATTCATACTCGAGTTTCGTCAAGGTGCCCAGTATTTGATCACATAGTATACAGTCAAATGCTTTGGATATATCCAAGTATACAACTGCATATTACTTTCTTTGATTCTATTGAATGAAGAGAGCTTGCCATAAAATTTGAGTTGAGAAGTGAGACCTACTCTTTGTAAAAGCATGTTGACTATCTTCCATAGTAGGGCCATATTTGTTGCCCTACAAAAAAAGTTAGAGTAAACACTCCTCAAGGCATGTCAAAATTACAGACATTAAACTTGTTTTACCAGACTTAATGAGAGTTTTACATCTTCTTTTGTAATGGATGTAGTGGATACTGAGATGTTGCATACATAGGATACCTTGTGCTTGTTGCTGGGATATTATTTAAATATATCTGCAAAGCATTTGCTAAATAACTCCAACATTTATAATGCTGATGATATCACACAGCCTTTAGTATGCAACTGATCAATTGTATGAATATTACTTTTAGAGGCATTTATATACCTAAAGAATAATTTTTCATTATATGTACAGATAATACCTCACATTACTTTTTGGAGCTAAGCTCTAACTAAATCTTCCTAGTAATTGTACTCAAGCATTTTTTGTTAGAAAGGGCATTGTGTTTCTTACGTCTCTTACATAATATCGTCTTCTTATTTATTAAACTTTTTCAAGCCTTTATCCCACCAGACTTTATTTTTGGTATTTCCATTTAATTGATAATGTTTTTTGGAAATACTTGTTATATGCATGCAAAAAGAGTTTCCAATCACTCTCCAGTTGTTTTATACTGTGAAAACAAACACAGTTTTTTAATTCTTTGAACAAACTCCTGTCCAATTTATTCATGTTGAAACATGTGGCATACTTTTTGTGTGTTTATATACCTGATATGATAAAAGACAAACTGAACCTAAGGGCACATACACTGCATGTTATTAACTATATACTTCCTATCAGAGCACAGAGTTAAAGTCTTCTTGACTAATTTTCTGAAGATGTAGGAGGTTATTTGAAGTACGTATTAGGGTATAATTGTCAGCGTATTGTATGATGGAAGCTTGCTGAGAGGATTTATGTAGATAAATAGTAACATATTGAAGAGTAAAGGGCTGAGAATGGAAGGAAAAAAGGTGGACAGCCCTATAATAGTATGGTATCTATCAGTTAAGTAATGTGGATTGTAATAGCCCTAGGGAAGACAGTTGACAGAGGAGTTTTTGGTGACAGACTAGATCAAAAGCTTTAGAGAGATCAATGAATACAGAGGAAACAAGTTTACTTATGTCTCCAGCTTTGTTATTAGTATCTGTGAAGGTTAATAAGGCCATGGTAGTGTTATGGGTCTAAAACTATGCTGTGTGGAGTCAGGAGCTTTTCCTGAAGGATACATTCAAGTAGTTTGTGAATGCACTTCTTCAGAAGTTTTGACAAAGGGGATGATATGACGGTAAGTCTGAAACTGGTTAGATTAGATGAGATTCCTTTGTTAATGACAGAGGATGATGATTTTTTTTCCATAGAGAAGGAATGTATGATTTCTTGGTAGCTCTATTAATCAGGACAGACACAGGATAGGCTATGGAACTGGCAGCTATCTTAAGGTATTCTACTTGGAGATTATCTGCTACAGGAGAACAGAGTTTCAGTTTACGGGGTAGTGATTTGATGTGGGAGGTCTGGATGCATTTTAGGGTGAAACATGGGGTGTTTGCTGTCTGCGGGGAGGGCATGCCAGGATTGTTAGATGGAAAATCTTTAGTAAGGGCTTTAATGCTTTCTGTAAAATATGTGTTAAGCTGAGTTGCGATTTCAGAGGGTGTGTTATTTGGGGCAGAAGTAGAAGTGGTGATTGTTTCAGGACGGAGTATATTATTAATGGAAGATCACAATTTTTTTTAGGGTTGAAACACTGATTTGGTAGGAAGCTATTGTAATATATTTTCCTGTCTGCCTTAATCTGTCTTTCAGCACACTTACTTAATTCTTTAAAGTGCTGTATGTTTGGGAGAGATGGAGTATATTATTAATGGAAAATCACATTTTTTTAGGGTTGAAACACTGATTTGGTAGGAAGTTATTGTAATAGATTTTCTTGTCTGCATTAATCTGTCTTTTAGCACACTTAATTCTTTAAAGTGCTGTATGTTTGGGAGAGATGGAGTATATTATTAATGGAAAATCACATTTTTTTAGGGTTGAAACACTGATTTGGTAGGAAGTTATTGTAATAGATTTTCTTGTCTGCGTTAATCTGTCTTTTAGCAATTCTTTAAAGTGCTGTATGTTTGGGAGAGATGGAATATATTATTAATGGAAAATCACAATTTTTTAGGGTTGAAACACTGATTTGGTAGGAAGTTATTGTAATAGATTTTCTTGTCTGCGTTAATCTGTCTTAGCACACTTACTTAATTCTTTAAAGTGCTGTATGTTTGGGAGAGATGGAATATATTATTAATGGAAAATCACATTTTTTAGGGTTGAAACACTGATTTGGTAGGAAGTTATTGTAATAGATTTTCTTGTCTGCGTTAATCTGTCTTTTAGCACACTTACTTAATTCTTTAAAGTGCTGTATGTTTGGGAGAGATGGAGTATATTATTAATGGAAAATCACAATTTTTTAGGGTTGAAACACTGATTTGGTAGGAAGTTATTGTAATAGATTTTCTTGTCTGCGTTAATCTGTCTTTTAGCATACTTACTTAATTCTTTAAAGTGCTGTATGTTTGGGAGAGATCGCTGTTTTAACCACTCTTTCCAAATTGTATCTCTTTCATACATGAGGTGCTGCTATGGAGTGGATAACCAGGAAGTATGGGTATTCTTTACTCAGTTTGTTTTAGTTGGAGCCAGACGATTAAGGGTTTTCATCAAAAGTGTGCTAAATTCGTGTACAGCTTCATTGAGTTTTATTTCTTTTAGGATAAACCAGTTAAAGGGTAGGATTCCATTAAATATATCATGGTTAGAATTAGTGTGGTTATGAGAAGTAAGTGCTGTTTGGCATGATGCTATCTTGTTTGAGTGTTAGCTACACTATCTGGCGCACTGAGAAAAAGGAAATCTTGGATAAAAGGATCTCAGAATAAAGCCCTACTGCAAAAGTAGTGTACAAAAAATAAAGAAAAGCAAAAAGCTGCTTGTTATACATTTTTAAAAGCAAACTAAGGGAGAAGGAGAGAGAGTTCTACTGTTCATGCAGTATGCACTCTTACTGAAGATGCTTTATTTGAGCAGGGCTTTTGTAATCAGATATAAATGTAACTCACTTTCAAGTTATTTGTACACACTGAAGATTCATTTATAAAAGACTGAGCATCAAAATCAACATCAGACACTTCAAATTCTGCTATTCTTTAAAAATAACATTTCTAATATTCAAGAAGGCTAGCAAAAAACATTCCCATCCCCAAGCAATCTGTTTTAGAACTAGCAAGTGACTCTAAGAAAGACCATCAAAAGTTTTCTACCATCATTCTCAGTAGTCAAAAGGTAGCACAGACATGCCTCTGGTGTGGGAAGATCAGAAGACTCTGGCTTCTATTCCTACACCAGTAAGTTGAATTTGTTTCTGATACCAATACTGCAGTGTAACATGGGGGGGGGGGTGCTACACTCCTGAGAATGCTATCTTTTGGATGATATAGTAAACAAGCCCCACTGCTAGAGCTGATGGCAGATGAGGTGCATGTAAAAGCTCCCATGGTACTTTTTGAAAAAAAAAGTATGGATCCTATATAATTTATTTATATAGTTATGCATTTACATATCTTTATACACTTCTTACAACTATATGCAATTATGTTCTTCCTTTTAACATCTAAAAAACAAATATTCGCATTATATGAAAAAGAAAGAAAATATCAACATTCCACATTTCATTTCCCATTCATTTTGTCTGCTCTCCAGATTTCCCATACAGTTTCAAAAATTCATGCCCAAATTGTTTATACATTCTTTGTTCACTCCTTTATAAAATCTATAATCATATCTATATTTACTTCAGTAAGATTGGACAGGATTTTTTCCACAAATATCTACTCTCAAGCTCTCTTAACCCTCATACAACATAAAAATGTTCTGGCGTTTCCAATACATTGCATATTGAACACATCCTCTTCATTACTTTATAGATATACTTCCTTTAACTGGGAGTTTATCTAAATGCAGCCTCCACAAAAAATCCTATACTTGCAAATCACCTTACATTTTTTTGTGTGGATTTTTATCAGTCAAAGGATCCACTCCTTACTGCTTTACACTTGAGTATTCTGTGAAACAATATTAATTCTATCTAATCTCCAAAACAAATTAAAAGATGCAATATATATGCCAGGATTAATTAACTCCAGCTATCTCCCCTTTTCATTCATGTACTCCCCTCTTCTTTTCCCCAGATTTAACCTTGACCCCAAATAACAGAAAATATTCTCTGCAACATTTATTTTTGTTTTTTTAACTGGAAATGTATATGCTCCAGCCAGATAATCAAACTTCCTGAACATAACTGAATTAATAAGATATGCTTTCTTAACAAATAACCTAAACATTTTCCAAAAACAAGAGATGTCCCTAATTCTTGTTTCATACCAAATACAAAGAACTGAAATTTCTGAAACACCCTCCAGTTTCACATTTCCTAATCAGTTACTTTTTTTACTTGTTCAAATTTAAACTTGAGCCTTAAACTGTTTCAGGATTATTTTTATCCATATGCTGTTTTAACTATAATAACTAAATCATCCATGTAAGAAATCAAAAGCAGCATTCCTACTTCATCCTTAATAAAATACTTCACATCATTATGACTTTCATTCATTTGCCAAGAAATTACGTTCATTACCATCACAAATAATATTTCCGTCATTGAACAGCCTTGCCTAACACCCCACTTAACCTCTATCCCCTGACTTAACTCACCATTTTCCAATATTTTAACCCAGATTTTACTATAAGCAGAATTTAAAAGTTGCAGAATTCTTTCTTTAATATCATATGCTTTCATTATTTCCCATAACTGTTCATGCCTTTGCTACAATACCCACCACCATTTTTACTTCACTTTGCCCAAAATATTATATCACCCACCACCTCTCTTACTGACCTTAACATTTCCTGACTCTATTTAACTTTGATTCCGTATAGTCCTTCAACTACATTTCCCAGAAAAAAAGCATTCTCAAACCTTTTCTGCATCATTTTCATTAATATTTTATCATCTGTATCATTCCTAGTTGAGTCTCCAATTTATAATTGCCTTCCAATCACCTTTCTTCCATATGAACTTCAACACCCCCACCTTATTATTCTGAATATCCTTCACCATCTATTCATTCAAAACACACAATCCCATCTGGACTTGGTACTGAATTAACATTAACTGCTTTAAACACTTCCTCCTGCCCTTGCAAATAACATGCTTCTCCAAATCATTCAACACATTATCTTCAAACTATTTAACTTAACACCTACCCAGAAACCCTTCCCTCCCATAAGCAAGTCGTACTCTTCCATTATTTCCATAATCTCCTTCTACTGACATTTACCTTACCTTCTCTATCTACCAGTACTTTAATGAAGCCTTCCTTGTCCATAATCCACTTGGGTAAAAAGAGAGACAAATTGCCTCTTAATATGTAATCTTTTCTCTTCATACAATTCTCTTTTCCCAAATAAAAATAATCTTTTTTTCAATAACCAATTTATACTTTCTAGTATATCCCTATATTTAACCTGCTTCTTCCTGCTAATTTTTTTCCACTAACTATATTTTTTTATATTTTTCTTTGAAAAGTAAACATCAGTCTACATCTTATAAAAAATATTTAGTACTAAATGATCTTCCAAACATGGTTTAATCTCATTATCAAAAGTTTGACTACTGATAACATCTCCTGTCATCTTTGCCATGGTCCCTTCTTTTACCACACCCTCATTCTCCCCTGATTCTAGCCAAATAGCTAAATTATCAGAGACTCCTGTACTAACAACACCTAGTCAACTTCCTCTAAATCTTTGGGAAAAAATATCAATTTTATTTTTTACTAATTATGAAATGTGTAAAATTTCTTTCCTGATTTATATATAAAAGCAACATTTTAAACAAATCGGAAATTTTCCTAACATCACCTGAAGCTTTGTTTTGTTTTCCTATGATATCACAAATAGAATCTTCCATTATTACCACAAACTCATTAATAACTATATACAACAGCAATTTCTGAAATAAATTTTCCATCTGCTTAACCCTAGTATAGGAATACACAACTGATATTCTATACACCACTCTCCTTATCAAAAATTATATCACTATAGCCCTTCCTGATAATACAGTCATATCCAAAACATACACACATGCATATATATATATATATATATTTCCGTCTTTTCTGTAGATCAAGAACAAAAACATAAATGGTCTCTCCTTTGCTGAGTAACCTAAGGCAGGAAGTGATGGAGATAAGGATTTTGTTGATGGGATACTAGCTCATCAAGAAAATTCACAGTCTTGGCAATGAAGAGAGGTGAAATCAGGATACAGTGTAAATGGTTTTGGGACTTAGGCCTGGGAAGTCATGGAGCAATGTGTTGGACCTAAAGGTAACAGAATAAGGAGAGGGTGTAGAAATCCCATTATATGTGCTAACAGCCAGAAATCTTAGTACAAAGTAGACTTCAGGATAATGATGAGTGGCTGTGCCACTCATCAAAAGAGAAGAGCTTCAAGAACTAGGAAGAGGCCAAGGGTGTACTTGTACAGAAACAAGATCTATGTCAGAGCCAAGCTAGATGCTAGCCCAAAAGAGAAAGCAATCCTGAGAGACAGGTTGGAGATGCACATCTAAATTACTGTACCTTTAAAATGGGGTAGAAGGCTGAAGAAGATGTCACAGAAGCAGAGGAGTAGAGTATGCATTTAGCAGTTACTGTGTATCCATTCTGGGACCATATACTAGAAAAGTTTACTGTAGCATGGTAGTGAGATTTTGAATTACTAATTAGATGTTTTGCAAATGCAGATCTCTTGTTTTACCAATCCAAGTATGGTTTTATAGAGGTTTTAATGTGTGCTTAGGATGTGTTTTTTTAATGACTACTATATTCCTCAATTTTGCTGGAAATCCAGTATAAAGTCTTCATTGTGATTATTAGATTTATTGATGAGTATTATTTGTCAATTTCTAGGCCACATCTATCTTTTGAACATACACCACTGTAGCCTGGTAGCAGCTGCTGCAGGGAATTTGTCTGGTTAAAGAATTATGTGATATATGGTGAGATATTAAAAGATCAACATGATTTATAGATTTGAGTTTTGTACAGTGGTATAGTTTTGCACAATGGTATATTTCATTAAGGTTTGCTGCAAATTTTGTGATTTTGCTCTAGCTTTGCTATAGCTTTTACATCTGACAGGAAGTCAGGTCAGTAAATCTAGACGATACATGCAGAAGGCTTGGAAATAGGTAGGTATGTGTTATTATGATATTGTTCAGTTAGAAATATAGTGTTTGACTTTGTAAAACATTCATATATTACAAATGTTTCTTGGGCTATATACTGTATATGCCGGTTATTTTTAAGCTTTTGGTTAATGATTCCTCTCAGGAATTTTTTGTGTTAATTTTATGTTAGTGCAGCACAATAAAATTATGTAGTTTGTTTAGAAGAATGCTGGAATGACCTGCAATAACATAGATTTATTGAGATATAGCACCAGCTTACAGTGTGCTAACAAGTTTTCAATGCTTGAAAATATCATTGCAAATTTGTTTACAGGTTCAATAGGCAAGATCTGCCTATGATGTATCCAAATTGGGTGGGGTCAAGTGCTTGGAGATTGCCTATGTCCTTGTTTATGAGATCCATAATAATAATAATAATAATACACTCCTGGCTTAACAGATCAGATTTGTCAAGCTAATGGGGCAATAGTTTCCTGGGTCAGTAGTGGCCACCTTTGTGCAAGGGGATGACAATGCCAGTTCTCCACTCTGCTGGACTGAAGCCTGTAATTAGGCTGTGGTTAAACTACCGGGTACTCAATGGTGAAGCTAGTTCTTTCTGGAGATGGTGCAGAATACAGCCTGGGATACTATCGGGTCCCATGGAAGCTGTGTTCTTTGCCTTTGATAGGGCCTTTAACACTTGATCTACAGAGATGTGAGATGTGGGACAAGTATCAGGGATGTCAAATGGGCCTTTGGGGGGGGGATAAGGGGGTGAAGTTTACACTGAACCTCTCAGCTAACAGGTTGGCTAAGTCAACAGGATCAGTGTAAGTGGTACAATTAAGTACTAATTCGGAACAAACCTGGGCTTTGCCATGCAGTTTCCTGACATAACTGAAGAAGGACTTGTGGTTTCCCTTTGTTTTGGAGGCTAGTTTCAACTCATAATTGGCTTTGGAGGTTTTCACTAGTGATCTAATTTTCTTGTTGAGGCTGAGGAGGGAATTTTTCCAATTTATATTTTGTTCCTTTTTCCCTTTGGATAACGGTTTCTTCCTTTTGTTGTAAAGCCTGTTGATAGAGGATATCCACCAGACAGGTTTGTGTTCCCTTGAGGCGCAGGTTTTAGTTCTGTTGGGTATGGCTGAAACCACACAGTTTTACAGGTACTTGTATACTGCATTGGGGTACTATTTAGCATAGTTGTCTGAATCCTCTGAGGGGGTCAGTGGTGTGAAGCTACTGATAACCTCCCTTAGGAAGATGTACTCAGCTTTTGATATGTTTTTTAGACTGGTTATGGCTGGAGAGGGTTTCGGTGGGAGAGAAACTTTGAATGAGACAGACCAATGATCTGATCTCACCAGGGAAGAACGTACTATGGGAGTGGTGCAGCGGTCACCCATGTTGGTGAGAACCAAATCCAGAATGTTATCTCCCCTTGTGGGGGATGAGATGAGCTGGTCTAGTGCATTAGAACTGATGAAGTCAAGGAATCAATGGGTGAGTGCATTAGTGCAGGAGTAGTTTACCCAGTCTATAGTGGGGTGGTTGAAGTCACCAAGGATCAGGGTGTTAGAGGGAACCTTGATGGAGTCAAGTAGGGCCAGGTAGGAGGAGTGGGTGTCTTGAGTTATGGAGAGGGGTCTATAGCTGGCTATAAATTGGATGGGTGTTTTGCCAACTGTCAGTTGCACCTGGAGTAATTCCAGTGTGTCATGCTGACAAACCAGTCTGGAGGTGTGCCTGTCTTTAATGAAGATAGAGACTCCACCACCCTTCATCTTTATGATCTCATTTTAGGGTCAGAAAGTGTGCAATGAGGTATAGCCTGGTAAGACGGGGGTGCTCTCCGTAGCCCTGAACCAAGTTTCTGTGACCACACAGACATCAGCATCTTCCAGTGTGAGGAGAGCCTCCGCTGAGTGTATTTTCAGGTTAAGGCTCCTAAAGTTAAGCAGAATGACTTTCAATTTGCTTTTTGACTGATCTTTTATGTTGGAAGATTTGTCTTTAGGATGTAGCCTAAAAAAGGCAAAATAGGGGAGACAAGATCCTTGGCCAAGATCCCGAACACCCAGGGGTGACAGGTGGAGGCCATCTTTAGCAAAGCATCGAGGCCTATCAACCATGTCATCCCAAGCAGACTGATACTGGATCCCCCTGAAAACACACCAGAATCTAGGCCAATTGTTGAATTCAATTATTTTTTGTTGGTATTGTGGTATCATTTTTGGTGAAGGTAGGATGCTGCTTTGGGCTAGGGTCATACCTGCCTGGGACACATACTCTGAGAACTCAATCATATCTCTCTTCGTATAGTCCAGGGAGGTGCATCTCATCATTCACACAAACATGGACAATGAAAGAGTCATACTTGTACCTGTTGTGGAGAGACTTAAGTGCATACGTGATGTGGCAGATTCTGGCACTGTGACCTTCTCCTTGTTGAGTCTGGTGAGGGGGACATCAGTGTGTCTCACTATTGAGTTGCCAATGACTAGTATGCTTGGTTTATTGTTATACCTTATAGGCTGCATTGGTTTATTGTTATGCCTAACCGGCTTTGTTTGTGAGACACTGGTGCATTGTCTACTGTGTGTGATGTGGTTGGTGTTGTGTGCAGAGTGTCTGTGAGTGTGTTTTGGGGATCTCTGTTGTTTAGGTAAGTTTTTATTGAAGGACCCTGCATAAGTGGGTGTATGTTGTGCTTGGCTATGTGATGTGGGTGGTGTGGTGTTTGTGCTGGCAATCTCCTCTTTGTCAGGAGTACTGACTGTGGCATGAGAGAGCATGGATTCCAGCGTACTGATGTAGATGCATTTCTCGCAAGTAGAAGAATTATGTGCTAGGAGGAGAGGACTGTCCGTGAACACGAGGCAATTGCTACACTGTCGCAGTATGCCCATGTTGGCCAGGCTGGCAGGAGAAACTAATGGGAATTGTCCAGACATACTGTTCTGAATACTTGGCAGATGTATGGAGAGTAGGATTTGATAAGGGTTTGTCCCCAAGACTGTAGACCACAAAAACCCTAAATGTAAAATAACAAGTGCTAAAACCAAAAGTGAGATGCTTAGAACAGCAGACAAATTTAATCAGGCTACCAACAAGTAGTAATAAATGCAGAATAAGAGCACTCAAATACTTAGGAGCACACAGAACAGCAAAATAAGGTAATAAAGTAGTTAGAACAGAGTTACAGTAAGAGCAGCTGAGTAAAGTATAATTTTTTTTGTTAGGTGGAGAGGCAGGAAACTGAACAAGATTAAGACACTACTTGTCCTTCCCAAATGCTCTCTCTGTACACAGTAGAAAGAGCTGATGAGATGGGACTGGTAGGAGTGTCTCAAATCAAAGAAGCAAGGGGATAGTCCTTCCCGAATGACCTCGAGACAGGTCCAGGAGAAGTGCCCAAACACTAATTTATAGCAGAGGTGGACAATTTCAAAGCCACCAAGTTTAAGACAACAACAACAACACTAGCAAGGAAGGGTGGGAACAAACTGCAGAGAGAGAGAGAGAGAGAGAGATACCACAATATTCAATTAATATTCAATGAAACAAATAAAACACAGTACAGTTTTATTAACTATCACTGAAACAATGCAAGTGCAAAAAAAGTATACTTAAATTAGTTTGTATGTCCAGATGATTGCAGATCGGTCACAGCCAGCCAAACAGCTCTGATACTGAGCACAAATAAATACACAGATACCAGTACTATAAGTCAAGGATAAACTCCCGCAGGCTAACAGTTAAACACAGAACTTCAAAGAAGTAAAACAACCCCCACTGAAAACAGATGGCTTACACTTCTAGTGCTGAATTAGTGCTGGCAGACTAACTGCAGAGTGACAGAGACCATGATATTCAATTAATATTCAATTAAACAGATAAATAAAATGCAGTACAGTTTTGTTAACTATCACTGAAACAATGCAAATGCAAAAAAAAGTATACTTAAATTAGTTGCATGTCCAGATGATTGCAGATCGGTCACAACCAGCCAAACAGCTCTGATATTGAGCACAAACAAATACACAGATACCAGTAGTAAAAGACAATAGATAAACCCTCAGGCTAACAGTTAAATACAGATCTTCAAAGAAGTAAAACAATCCCACTGAAACTAGACGTCTTACACTTCTAGTGCTGAATTAGCCCTGACAGACTAATTGCAAAGAGAGAGAAACCACAATATTCAGGTAATATTCAATGAAACAAATAAATAAAATGCAGTACAGTTTTGTTAACTTCACTGAAACAATGCAAGTACAGTGCAAACAAATGTACTTAAATTAGCTCGTATTTCTTAATTTTAGTAACATATATTGAAGACAGAAAGAGTTCTACTTTGTTAATGTATTTTTATAGGGTGAATGTTGAATTTTAACTTTCTGAAGCACATTTATTTCAAAGCACATCATAGCCAAGAGATAATAGTTCTTAATCATTTACATGAGATTTAAGTCAGGACGTTTTTTCAGTCACTGCTTTTATTTCAGGAGTTTATATTGTGGATACCTATAATCTTGTTAGAGATGCTTCTCCCATTGATATTGCATAGTATTATAACTTTATGTTAGAATAAGATACTGGGTCTGTATAGGATTGGTTTACAGCATTACAATTGAATGGTATTGGATATGTGTATATGTCCCTCCAGGTAAATATACATTTATATCTAAGTTTGTTTTTTGGCTGTTTATTTCTTTGTCTTGATGTAAGGATTATGTTGGCTTCAACAATGACATATTTAAGATTTGCCTGTAGTTTATTGCTTTGAAATGATGTGTGTAGCTTCAGTAAAATATTAGGAGACTTATGGAAAAATGGATGATTATAGATTTTTGTGTGTGAAAACATGTTTGGAGAATATAGTGATTACTGAGGGTATGTGGTAGGGGCTGTCCCATTGTTTCTTGAGCCATGGTTCTTCAGGAATCATTTAACCTTATTGGAACAAAAAAACAGTTATTGCTTGGGACCATGGTGCACTGATTTTCCTTTCCTCAATGTTGTGCAGTTGTGGAGCTGTTATCTAGAAGTTTGAGAGTATGGCGACTTGGCCACACAAGGGGTATACAGGAGAGGGAATGTTCTCTTTAAATAAATTTTTGATTTATACAACTTCTTTGATCAAGAATTCTGAACAAACCAGCAATAATGGGGAAACCAAGACTCAAAATCAGGGACAATTTTTAAATATGACCTAAATTCATCTAAAAAGTTAATAGAGCAAGAGGTTTTCCATCAACAGTTATTTTCTGAACAATAAAACATCTGGTTTACTGGCTGACTGTAATCCTCAGTGATTTACCAGAAAATCAAGCATCTTTTCAGGGACAGAGGAAAAATATGAAGCAAAATCAGGGACCTTCTGTGAAATTAGGGACAGTTCTGAGGTATGTTTTTTATATGACTTTAATACATGGCACATACTTGTTTTGATAGCCTATGATTATGGAAGTGAGTTCCCAGTGACTGCATTCTGATACTTCATATTGGGAACAAGGTGAGTGATAACAACTTCAAATAAGAGTTAGAGAAGATTGCACAAACATAAGGTTTAATAACATTTTGAGTAGGTTGCAATGTTTTGGAATAATATTGATTTGGGATTGTTTTAAGTAAGCTATTACAGGTAGAGTTTTTAATGGTTTTATCGGCTGTAATATGGTAGTTTCAATTAGCCAGGTTGTGTTGTCTTAAGTGTTTAAGTGTAGGAGCTGCTGTGAAATGGGATGGCTAATATTTAGGGCCCATCTCCAAGTATCAGTGCAGAGCAATCTGTGAAAGCAGTTATTACAACACTGCAGTCATTTCTTGTTATTAACAGCACTGTCTGTGCCTGGAGAAGATAGCGTTTTTTCTTAAGTTTCATTTTTATATAACAGTAATGAACCCTGCTGTGACCTGGCTAGACTATGTGCCATATGTTAGGCAGGTGGGCTATGGTCAGAAATGAGCACATATTTGAGGTATTTATAATATGGTTTACTGTCTGACTTTAAAATGGCCACACTGCAGCAATAAAAGGTTATGTCAGTAGACCCAGAATAGGCTATTAACTATGGAAAAGGAGCTCCTGATCTGCTAAATTGTGTAAAGTTTAGAAGCTACAGTTCTAGTGAGAAAATGATTATTATACAGAGCTGGGGATGAATGTCAAGGATGAGTTGGGAAAATGTTTGAGGAAGAGGTAATAACAGAGGAGGAGAATTTGGGGAAAACAAGAATGCATGCAAGAGTAGAAGTGAAGGGACAGAAGGCATTGTAACAAAATGTGGTGAAGGCAAGAAAAATGCAAGTTATAGAGAAGTTATCAGACAGAGATCAAGAAAGGGAGCAATGACTTTTATATGTATATAGCAGGATTGAGGGCAGACATTTTTCAACAGCAAAGATAAGTGGGACATTACAGAAGACTAGATAAAAGTTTCCTCAAGTCTTCAAAAGAAAAGTAGAGTACAGTGTACCATATAGGGACAGGGGTCACAGTGGGACTGGCAGGAAGAAGGACAAAATGATGGAGAAGGAGGAGTAGAGCAGTAAATACATATCCCAAGTAAGAAATTATACACAAGGACGAGAATGGGCTGCCTTGCATGCTACTCAAGAACCTGCACCCTAGTAGAGATGTTCAATAAATGAATGGTCTTTGCAGGACTGCCAGAGGATTTGAGGGAAGCAACAGAGCCCCATTGGACAAGGTGCACTCTGACTCATAGAAGATATGCAGAGTTCTCTGAAATAATACATTTGTTTCATTTTATTATATTTACTCTTTTTTAACTTGGTTATTCCCACTAGTCCATTGGCCTGATTTTAGTGGAGACTTAAGGTGATATTTATATTGACTAGGAGAACTATGGCCAGGGCAGCTGGGAACTTTCTGACTCATTTCTTGTTTGTGAGCCAGTGGGTAGCAACAGGACGAATGAGATGGAAGAAGAGAATGAGAAATGCTGCAATTTACAAACAGCAATCTGTGGAAAAATGTTGGAAACAGTAGTCATGGATGAGAATGAGTCTAGAAATTTGCCAGTTTTTGAGCAAGATGCTGAGGAGAGGAGAAAGGAGCCTGTGATTTCAGTACTTTCATCAGGAGGTTTGGAAGACTATGTTTTACATTGCTGGACAAGTGAACACAAACCAGACGACAGCATTGCCATTTCATGGTCACAAGGAAACACAAGGAAATTGAAGGAAAGGAATACAGAAGTTTGGAAGATGTTGTGCAGTAGGTAGGAGAACCAGACATACCAGCACACTCACAGTCACAGGAAATGCAAGGACATGTCCCATAAGAGAACATATGCTGTAGTGGCATCTGTTATAGAAAGGAGAGCAGAGTGTTAAACAGAAAAGAAAGCCCAAAGTATTGATTTCTTCAGAAAGACTTGGTCATTGACAGACATGTTATTTGGGACAACATAATTGATCCATTAGAATTTAATATATCACAAATTCATTCCTTAATTCATTTTAGAAAAGAGGAGTTTTGCAGTGTGACTTTTGAGATATCTTAATTAGTGGACAAATGTGTGCATGCAAATGACTCAAAGACGGAGGAGTATCTTTGGAATGAATATATGTTTCAAGCAGTTATTCCTGTGTTAAAAAAAAACATAAGCTAACATTGCTGATGCTCTCCACCTGCAACTCTTCCCTGTAGAGGATGTTGTGTTTGCAGTCAGTGTAATGGCATCACATCAGGGATGGAAACATCCTGTTTCTGAATCAAAGGCAGGAAAGAAAATGGATTCACTCTATATTTTTGGCTTCAATGTGAATATTCAGAATATCAATTACATACATAACTGACTCTATTCATTTGTAATTTACCTGAAAATCAAATATATTAGAAGGGGCAGTCAAGCATCTGGAGCAAAAGAGAGGACATTTTGCAGAAATCAGGGTACTTCAGAAGTAAGTACACAAACATTTTATTTATTTACCTACTTACATTCTTACTACGACTGGCCACCTCACAGATGCAGATTTACCCACTCAAAACCAATTGCCAAACAAAGGACAGAGACAGAGGAAGAAAATAGAAAAACAAATGAAATACAATACAATACAAATGCCTTTTATTCATTTGTCCATTCAATGCAGCACTACAGAAAAAAGGATAAGCAACAAAAATCTGACTTTGCATCATCAAGGCAACAAATGTGCTCATTCAAAATTAGGAAGAACTATGGTCTGAAGTCCATGAAGTGTCGGTATGTATAACAGTTGGGGAGGGGGATGAAAAAAAATGGTTATGCAAAGTAAAAAAAAAAAAGAATAATCGGAATGCCAGAACGAGTGCAGTACACTTTTGGGAATGCCACTGGTACTAAAAAGTAGGGGAGGACACTTTACATGATCTTTAAGAACTACTTTGTATCTGTCAATTTGTGCACTCTGTGAATAAATTATACAATGAATAGAAAATTTGGACTGAGGGATGGCAAATATGGCTGGGGAGGATAAGGAATATAAGGTATTATGAAGTTTCTGTTTGATATTGCATTTTTTATGAATATAAAAAGGGGACATTTTGAAAAAAGTTTTTAGTTTAAGTAGGGAGTTGTGTTTTTTTTTTTTTTTTGTATTGTGCTACTTTGTTTAAATACCCCACTACTCTTTCAATAAGCACTGAAGGATCTTTTACCTCCACCTGAGCTACTACTAAGTCAGGCAGACTGGAATTCAGTTTAGTGCTGCAACCAAAAGACTAGGGGGAGCAGTACCCTCTTATGTTTCACTGCAATGTTAGTACTAGAAAAGGAATCCATCTCCCTAGTGTGGGAATAGAATCCACACATCTCTAATCTGCCAGCACCAAAGGTATGTGCACTACCTGTTGAGCAAGTGACAGTAACAATGTGTTTCAGCAGATCTACTTGAATAGACTGAAAATTCATTTACTTGAATCTTACTTAACTAAGACAGCAACACTGAAACCTTACTTTAATGAACATTCACATCACTGGAATTTTAATCCGGGAAAGGAGGCAGTTGGCCAGCTTTAAAAAACAAACACCAACTCTGAGGTTAAACTATAGTGGGGAAAAGGGCAAATTTCCCCATGTTGGCTAACTGCCTTCTTTCCTAGATTAAAATTCCAGTGATGTGAACATTTGTTAAAGTAAGGTTTCGGTGTTGTCGTCTTCTGTTAAGTAAAATTCAATTAAATGGATTTTCAGTCTACTCATGTAGATCGGTTTCAGCACACTGACTCATAAATAGACGGTGGTACTGACATCTTTAATAATGCACAAGCCAAGAAATGAAACCTACTAGCTGGTTTGTTCACTTACATTTCATAAGACTCCCTGTTAAATGACAGATGGAAATATCTTTGAACATATGTTTCTGTGTTTTGGCAGGGTCTTTCTTGTTGGTGTCTATAAGCATCTGCAATAGGATATTTGCTTTTCTGCTTACATCTTTTACTGTTTGGGGGAAGATGTCATACCTCACATGATAAAGGGTGGTTGACAGTTGACTTTGTACAGATGTTCTTATTTTGCTATGGTTTCTTGAGCTTGGTTGTATATGACATGTTTTTTTATTTTTAGTTATTTCACTTATACCATTGATTATCTTGGGAAGTTGCATATCTTCTTTGATGCTTTAATAAAAGCAGGTTTGCTGATATCTCTGTATAGTTGTTTCTGTGGTCTGCCACAGTATCTAGACTGGTACCATATGAGCCTACTGTTGGACTTTTACTCATGAAAGGTACACAGTGATGAACATAAGTTCCTGTGTCAGCATGTTTTTATGAGAACTGCTACTTAATTCATTTAAAGGCATGGTCTAGCCTGCTTATTTCAAACTGCTGCTTTAGTTAGATGAAAATCTTTGGCAGACCATGTCAGGCTTACAGATAAAAGAAAATTTGCCCAACACAGTGGACTTGTGGATAGTCCAGGTGCACAGCTCTACAAATGGACTTACATGCTCCTGCTTTGGAGTAGTACATCAGTTCTGTGAAATGTCACCCAGTCTGAAATTCCTGATAAACACGTGTAAAAATGGATCTACCTGAAATGATCGACAAGCCAAAAGCACGATAATGAAAACACCGACACGAAAAGAACAACAGTTGAAATACCCGACAGTGTCAATGCCCGACAAACCACAATCCCGAAACTCAGCAAAACATATCCATTTCCGAAAAACACACACACAACACAAGCACACCAAAAACCTTACAACCCTACACTAAACCTTATATACCCTAACCCTAAGGTCCGTCACTATCACACACTTACCTTACCCGCATCCTAACCCTAAAGTCCATCACTATCGCATACTTACACAGTCGCGCTCGTTTCGCATGTCGGTGTTTTCAGCTTCGGGATTCTGGACTGTCGATCATTTACATTGTCGGTCTTCTTGTTGTCGGCATTTTCAGCTTTCGTTCTTTTCAGGTAGATCCGTAAAAACGTATAAATGAAATAAATGTGATATACTGTATTTGTTCATTATTCAGCTTGATCAGTGCATGGACATGGAACTTGCAGTTGTGAAAAAATAAAATAATACATTAAAGAATATTAGCTCACTGCATGACAAATAATTATTGTCTCCTGAGAGCTATGTTCCATCAAATGCTGCCAATTCTTTTTCAAGTGGATGATTGTTTGTCAGAGTGATCTGTAATTACCTCTTATAAGATAGCTAGTGAAAGAGATACTCTTAAATATCAAACAAAATGTATGTCTTTTTGCCATTTAACTAAGTTAAAAAATTACAACTTTCTGTAAATGTCAAGGATGTGTCACCCTCTCATTAACAAAGCTGACGCAAATGTTTTTATCATGGAAATTGCTTAACAAGAAAAAATACGTAGGTAATTACCAGATCATGTCAAACAGCAGTACCTTAAATTTGTTATAGGAACCATATGACTATAAATCATGTGTGCTCATTTAGTCAGGGTCTTATTTATAAGATATAGCAGCAGCGTACTTTTTCATACATTGTGAAATGTTTTTACATTATTAAAAGTGTGGAAATGGAACTCATTTTCTTGTTAATTCTCGCATTTTAAGTACCACCTACTCTCATATACTACAAATGCATGGGACTGGCTGCTGTTATAGAACATTACCCTTGAGAGAAAATGCTACCTATAGTTTTGCTAACTATCAAAGTTTTGCTAAAAATAAGAATATCAAGGGACAAGAAAAAAATGATTCTGGTGTCATTACTTGAAATTCTGTAGATCATAATATGATCACTAACTATTAACTGTTAAGTGCTATTAATATTATTAAAATGATATTTGCAGTAGCTGTTAGTGCTACATTATTATAGCAAGGAATACTTATTAAATGTAACCATTAAAGAAAGTATATAAATTCAATATGCCATGGATAGTTTTGCCCTGAGCTCACAAGCAAAAGGGGTGTGTGTCACTTCTCTTTTTTTGGGTATTTAAAGGAAAACACCACCTTAGAACTAAAAATAAACTATTTTTGCTCTATTTTATCACCTTAAAATCACTCTGAGTGCTTCTTCATAGGTTCATACTAGGCTATCTGCCCTAGGTCATTTATAAGCCTAGCCAGAGTGTGTTTGTCTTTCGCCACCCCTTGTAATAAGGATACTGTGCCCATTTAGGATTTAGTTTACTGCGCCTCTGTCTAGCAGTGACACAGAGATGACCCCCGGGGTAAACCTACGATCTTCCATCCACTCGTCAAAATTTCTCTTGAAGAGAGTCAGTGAGGGGCTCTGCCTAACATGGACTGGGATTCTGTTCCAGAGTGAGGGGAGCCTCTGGGTTATGAATCTGTCCCTCCAGCACGTCCTATTTATTTCTGTGTTGAGGTTCAAATCACTCATTCTCCTGGCTCTGGTGGATTTGGATTTTCTGAGGTGGAGCATGTCCATTAATTCCGGATTGGACATGGCCTTGTATGTCAGGCATAGATCGCCTCGGAGTAGGCGGTATGCGACTGAATAGAGCTGGAGTTTCTTTAGCCGGGCAGCATATGGCATATGTTTGAGACCCTTGATCCTCTTGGTGAGGTACTTTTGGAGTCTTTCTAACTGCTGCAGGTGTCGGGTAAGGTACATCCCAAATGGGGCATTGTACTCAATTATGGGCCTGATAAGGGAGGAGTAAAGGGGCACAATGACCTCTCTTGATCTAGATGTGAATCCTTTCATGATGAGGTGGGCAATGTAGAAGGTCTTTCTAACCACTTTGGCAATGTGATTGCCAAATGAGAGGTTACTGTCAACTTGGGTCCCTAGGTCCCTGATTACTTCTTCCGTACTTAATGGATTACCACCTATGTGGTAATTTGTGGGTACTTTGTTCTTCCCAAAGGGTATGACTATACATTTTTTGGCGTTTAGTTTAAGGCCATGACTCTGGCACCAGTTATCCATTTCTATGAGACCTTTTTGAAGGATGTTTGTGTCCGCTGGAGAATCAATTATGGCGCCCAGTTTGCAGTCATCTGCGAACTTGGTCAGCCACAATCCTCCTATGTTAGCTCGTACCTCAGAAAAATAAATGCCGAACAAGAGAGGTCCCAGGACCGAGCCCTGTGGGGCGCCACTTGTGACTGGTTTAGGGTCTGATATGGCTCCAGCAATTCTGACCTTGTGGGTTCTGTCCTTGAGCCAGTTTACAACCCATCTTATGACATAGGGGTTTACATTTAAGCTGGTGAGCTTGTCTATGATGCCCAAGTGGGGTATTGTGTCGAAGGCTTTTGCAAGGTCAAGGTAGGCTGTGTGAACTGCCTTACCCTCATCATTGGCCTTAGTGACTGTTTCAAAGAAGTTGACTAGGTTCATGAGGCAGGATCTGCCCTTGACAAAGCCAAATTGGGTAGGATCCAATGTCTGTAGGTCCCCAATGTCTTTGTTTATGAGTTCCATAATGATCCTCTCCATAGCTTTGCAGACCAGGCTCGTCAAGCTTATGGGGCGGTAATTTCCAGGGTCCGTAGAGGCGCCTCCTTTGTGGAGTGGGACCACTGTTGCTGTGCGCCATTCTTTGGGTACATATCTTGTAGTAAGGCTAAGCTTAAACAGCAGCCTTATGTGCGGGTTTAGTTCTTCTTGGAGTTCATGTATCATGCAACCCGGGACACCGTCTGGTCCCATTGATGCTGTGTTTTTAGCTTTGGAGAGGGTGGCTCTCACCTGGGCATCAGAGATGTCAGGGAGGCAACACTCTGCTGGGATAGATATTTGTCCTTTTTTGGGGGGGGGGATTTGCATTGAACCTGTCTGCCAGTATGTTGGCAATATCTGTGGGTTCAGTGTATTTTTTGTCATTTTGGACTAATTCTGAGCATATCTGGGAGTTTCCACCCAGGTTTCTAACATAACTAAAGAAGGCCTTGTGATTGTCTTTAGTGTCTTGTGCAATTTTTCTCTCAAAGTTGGCCTTGGATGATTTTATGAGTAATCGTAGTTTTTTGCTAGTACTGATCAGAGATGCCTTTCCTTTTAGGGATTTTGCTCTATCATGTAGTAGCTTCCTCCTTCTGTTGTATAGTTTATTAATGGCTGGGGTCCACCAGACAGGACGCCCGCCTTTGGGGGAATGGGTCTTGGTTTTATTTGGGATTGCATGATCCATGCATTCTTGAATGTGTCCATTTGCGTTTATATAGGATTCAGCAGAGTGGGCTGTGGTTTCCACTGGCCCTGGGGCCTTGAAGGATACCACTTCAGTCTTAAGAAGTGTGAAGTCAGCTTTTGAGAATTTCTTCACTGTGGTCTTCTGTGCTGGGGGTGGGGGCGGGATGTGGATTTCCATTGAGATTAATTTATGGTCTGATCTCAACAATGAGGGGTATATTTCTGGTGTGGAGCATTGTGTCCCCATGTTTGTGATGATCAGGTCTAATATGTTATCCCCTCTTGTGGGAGTGGTGACTAGTTGTTCCATAGCATTTGAGTTTATGAATTCTAGGAACCTTTGGGCTAGGGTGTTGGGGCTTGAGTAATGCTCCCAGTCTATGTTTGGGTAGTTGAAGTCTCCCAATATGATGGTGTTTGGAGAGACATTCATATTCTCCAGTGTCTTTAGGAAAGCTGAGTGGGGTTCCTGAGTTTGATAGGGTGGTCTGTAGCATGCTACAAACTGTAGAGCAGTTTTGCCTATGGTTAGTTACACATGGATGGTCTCCGATGCTTCGTGCATTGCCACTAACCTGGAGGTGTGGGTACCTTTGATGAATATGGATACTCCCCCTCTTTTTGTGGTTTGGTCCAAGTTTTGGGGCCGAAAAGTATGATATGATGTATAACCTGGTAGTGCTGGGGTGCTCTCGGGAGCCTTGAACCAGGTTTCTGTCACTGCACAGACATCAATGTTCTCCATACTGAGGAGGGCTTCGAGAGCATGCATCTTGAGGTTTAGACTTCTGGCGTTGAGCAGCATTACCCTTAGTTTTTTTCCACTTGTGTTATCTAGGGAGGTGGGTTTGTCTTTTGAGCCTTGCCTAAAAAAGGCACTATGTGGGGTGGCAAGAGCTTTTGCCAATATCCGGAAGCCCAGGGGTGACAGGTGCAAGCCATCCCTTGCAAAGCAGCTTGGCTTGTCGAGCATGTCATCCCAAGCAGACAGACATTGGATCCCCCTAGAATGAGACCAGTAATTAAGCCAGTTGTTAAAACTGATCATTTTGTCTTCGTACTGTGGCATCATTCTTGGTGAGGGTAAGATGCTGCTCAAGGTCAGGGTCATACCGGCCTGGGCTACATAATCAGAGAGCTCCTCTATGTCTCTTTTCATGTAGTCCAGGGAGGTACATCTCAGGTCGTTCACACCAGCATGGACAATGACTGAGTCATATTTGTACTTGCTTTGGAGTGACCTGAGTGCTTGTGTTATGTGGTGGATTCTAGCGCCCGACAGGCAGCTTACTGTAACCCTCTCCTTGTTCAGCCTGGTGAGCAGGACGTCAGTGTGTCTGACAATAGAGTCACCTATTACAAGTGTATCAGGCATGTTGTTTGGCCTTAAGGGCTGTGACTGTTTGGCACACTGACTTTGTGAATTATGTGTTGCATGTGTTATGTTTTGAGGTAGTGGTTGCTTGGATGTCTGCTTTGGAGGCCTCTGTTGTTTAGGCAGATTTTTATTTAGAGCCTCCAAGTATGTTTTTGTCTGTTTATGTGTTTGGTTTGCAGTTGTGGTAGGTCTATGTGAGACTGGGTTTGTGGTGTGTGTGGTTACCTTCACCTCATGACTGGCTTTGCCAGCACTGAGTTGAGAGAGCTCAGCCTCCAGTTTGGCTATATAGTTGCATCTCTCACATATATTTGTATTTGTTGGGAGGAGGAGAGGATTGTCTGTGTACATAAGGCAGTTGTAACATTGCCTCAAGATTCCCAGATTCACCAGCTGAACTGGAGAGGATGCCAGCAACTGACCCTTCAACATGCTAGAATGGTGTAAAGGATTGCTGTGTAACTGAGTCAGAAAGGACCTATAGGGGAATGGGTACACAAGGGGATTTTAGGTGGATGTAGTGCTTTCTTTTTTGTTAAAAAGTGCTTTATAGGTTCATAGATAGATAGATTAGTACTAGGCTAACTGCCCTTCTGAGCCATTTTAAGCCTAGCCAATTATCCCTTGTGAGACTCAAACCCTGGACCTTGTGCTTGTAAGGCAAACACCTTAACCATTAGGCCACCCTCCCTACTTATGTAAAATGCTTTTAGGAGCAAGTGCTGGGCTTTTTAGATAGAGAATAGAATGTTTAGATTGAGAGTTAGAGAAGTTCTAAGGGAAAAAATGAAGAGCAGACTTTGCGGAGCCGGGAATAGTTTACACTTGATTAACCGGCAGTGCCTGATGCTGCCCTATGCGCAACTTCGCGCTAAAGCGGGCTTTATAGCAGGGGGTTAGAAAGAGCTAGGAAATGGCTCAAAACGGCCAATAAGCTACAAGTTACTGGGCTGGAACCACTCCTTAAAGGACAGATAGGCTGCTCAGAGCTCCCCACTCCCACTGGTGAACAAAGAAGCTTCCTCCTATCCAAGCAAGGATATGGACAACACAGGAACTATGACACAGCCCAGAGATCAGACAAATCTGAAGACTGGACTATTCTAGTTCAGTAAAGGTGGGAAATAAGGATTTTTTTTTCACAGTGAAACAGAAAATAGATGCAGTGGCAACAGTAAATGCTTTAAATCGGCTAGCGCACTTGAGTGTATAGCCTACCAGTTAAATTAAGCAAAAACAAACTTTCAAAGTGCAAAAAGTACAGAAAACAAACAGTAATGCAGTAAATCAACTTTGCAGAGCTTATTTAGTTATAGAAACTCGCTTTTAGGCGAAATAAAGCAGTCGAAGATAAAAAGCCAAAAAATACTTATGAATAATGGAAAGTCACTCTTCCACTCGCTGCTGCTTGTAGAACTCTGCAGGACACCACGAGGAGCTGTGCTGAGTCGAATACAAGTGCAAAAGCACGCTAAAGCGGGCTTTATAGCAGGGGGTTACAAAGAGCTAGGAAATGGCCCAAAACGGCCAATAAGCTACAAGTTACTGGGCTGGAACCACTCCTTAAGGGACAGATAGGTTGCTCAGAGCTCCCCACTCCCACTGGTGAACAAAGAAGCTTCCTCCTATCCAAACAAGGATATGGACAACAGAGGAACTATGACACAGCCCAGAGATCAGCAAAATCTGAAAACTGGATTATTCTAGTTCAGTAAAGGTGGGAAATAAGGATTTTTTTTGTTTTTTTTTCACAGAGAAAGAGAAAATAGATGTAGTGGCAACAGTAAATGCTTTAAATTGGCTAGCGCACTTGAGTGTATAGCCTACCAGTTAAATTAAGCAAAAACAAACTTTCAAAGTGCAAACAATACAGAAAACAAACAGTAATGCAGTAAATCAACTTTGCAGAGCTTATTTAGTTATAGAAACTCGCTTTTAGGTGAAATAAAGCAGTCGGAGATAAAAAGCCAAAAAATACTTATGAATCAATGGAAAGTCACTCTTCCACTCGCTGCTGCTTGTAGAACTCTGCAGGACACCACGAGGAGCTGTGCTGAGTCAAATACAAGCACAAAAGTGCGCTAAAGCGGGCTTTATAGCAGGGGGTTAGAAAGAGCTAGGAAATGGCCCAAAACGGCCAATAAGCTACAAGTTACTGGGCTGGAACCACTCCTTAAGGGACAGATAGGCTGCTCAGAGCTCCCCACTCCCACTGGTGAACAAAGAAGCTTCCTCCTATCCAAGCAAGGATATGGACAACACAGGAACTATGACACAGCCCAGAGATCAGCAAAATCTGAAAACTGGATTATTCTAGTTCAGTAAAGGTGGGAAATAAGGATTTTTTTTGTTTTTTTTCACAGAGAAAGAGAAAATAGATGTAGTGGCAACAGTAAATGCTTTAAATTGGCTAGCGCACTTGAGTGTATAGCCTACCAGTTAAATTAAGCAAAAACAAACTTTCAAAGTGCAAACAATACAGAAAACAAACAGTAATGCAGTAAATCAACTTTGCAGAGCTTATTTAGTTATAGAAACTTGCTTTTAGGCGAAATAAAGCAGTCAGAGATAAAAAGCCAAAAAATACTTATGAATCAATGGAAAGTCACTCTTCCACTCGCTGCTGCTTGTAGAACTCTGCAGGACACCACGAGGAGCTGTGCTGAGTCAAATACAAGCACAAAAGTGCGCTAAAGCAGGCTTTATAGCAGGGGGTTAGAAAGAGCTAGGAAATGGCCCAAAACGGCCAATAAGCTACAAGTTACTGGGCTGGAACCACTCCTTAAGGGACAGATAGGCTGCTCAGAGCTCCCCATTCCCACTGGTGAACAAAGAAGCTTCCTCCTATCCAAACAAGGATATGGACAACACAGGAACTATGACACAGCCCAGAGATCAGCAAAATCTGAAGACTGGACTATTCTAGTTCAGTAAAGGCGGGAAATAAGGATATTTTTTTTGTTTTTTTTCACAGAGAAACAGAAAATAGATGCAGTGGCAACAGTAAATGCTTTAAATCGGCTAGCGCACTTGAGTGTGTAGCCTACCAGTTAAATTAAGCAAAAACAAACTTTCAAAGTGCAAAAAGTACAGAAAACAAACAGTAATGCAGTAAATCAACTTTGCAGAGCTTATTTAGTTATAGAAACTCGCTTTTAGGCGAAATAAAGCAGTCGGAGATAAAAAGCCAAAAAAATACTTATGAATCAATGGAAAGTCACTCTTCCACTCGCTGCTGCTTGTAGAACTCTGCAGGACACCACGAGGAGCTGTGCTGAGTCAAATACAAGTGCAAAAGCACGCTAAAGCGGGCTTTATAGCAGGGGGTTAGAAAGAGCTAGGAAATGGCCCAAAACGGCCAATAAGCTACAAGTTACTGGGCTGGAACCACTCCTTAAGGGACAGATAGGCTGCTCAGAGCTCCCCATTCCCACTGGTGAACAAAGAAGCTTCCTCCTATCCAAACAAGGATATGGACAACACAGGAACTATGACACAGCCCAGAGATCAGCAAAATCTGAAGACTGGACTATTCTAGTTCAGTAAAGGCGGGAATAAGGATTTTTTTTTTCACAGAGAAACAGAAAATAGATGCAGTGGCAACAGTAAATGCTTTAAATCGGCTAGCGCACTTGAGTGTGTAGCCTACCAGTTAAATTAAGCAAAAACAAACTTTCAAAGTGCAAAAAGTACAGAAAACAAACAGTAATGCAGTAAATCAACTTTGCAGAGCTTATTTAGTTATAGAAACTCGCTTTTAGGCGAAATAAAGCAGTCGGAGATAAAAAGCCAAAAAATACTTATGAATTAATGGAAAGTCACTCTTCCACTCGCTGCTGCTTGTAGAACTCTGCAGGACACCACAAGAAGCTGGGCTGAGTCAAATAAAGAATTTTAATATGTTTTGTGTGAAATAGCTGTCAATGGAGCTTGACATATTAACATGATCTTGTTTATCTTCAAGCCTTTCTTTTTCCCATAATCCATTTCATGCCTGCTTTATATGAGTCATGCTAGACATAAGGAAGTAATGGTGTATCCCCATGCCATTGACATGTAATGGGATTAGTAGCAGTCACTGTCATCTTATATACTGTCTGTTACAGGACTGCTTCTTGTATTTTTTGAATGGCCCTCATTTGTGTCTGTCTCAGAGCTGGTTTTACAGGACACTAAGGATTTATATGGCTGAAACCAAAAAAAATAACTAAATTGCAGGCCTTTGTTCAAAGTATTTTTTTGTAGTCCAACATGAATTGACAGTCCCCTCCCCTACACTTTGGTAACTGTTCTGCTACTTTACAAGAATTACAAGAAAAATATTTTCTGACTTTTTCTCTAAATGTCGCAGACAACTTTGATATTACATTTAAGTTATCTTAAAATGTAAAGTAGTATAAACATCAAACATTTAAAGTTTAAAACTTAGAATTCCAATGCAGTGATGCTGCTTATGTAAATTTGTCAAAAGAGATGACAACTGTTTTTGAAACACTGACTGATCTAATTGCTGTTTTGCTATGAAAGGCATGTCTACATTGGAAGCAGCTGTGAATCAGTGTACATTCTCTTCCACTCTGCAATAAAGATAATGGAAGATATTTTCACATTTAAGTCTTTTTTGCAAAAAGTGGATCCTGACATCAGCAGGACTAATTATGTGTAAAGGAGTGTCAGCAGTACCTGATTACTATTTTTTGTTGTCTGTGGTATGTCATACAGGTGTAGACAAATTCCTCTGCAAATTATTTGAGAAGTTAAGCTTAAAAAAGTGTGTGGTCTTTCCCTTCCTTTTTGAGATAGGAAGCCAGTGGGGGTCTGTTAGCACTACTTTGTAGTGAAAGTATGTGATTTTAAACGCATGCTATTCTAGACATTCCCTCCACAATATATAATTTTCACAGATATTATATGAATATAATAGCATATATAAAATATATGCAGTCATCCTTGTCCTGCTACTTTCACTGTATTTATGTCAAATTAAATAAAAAAAAAACGTTATACCAAATTGGTTGGTACATTCCTCTTTTTTGTTGGATTAAACCATACTGCTCTTCCACAACCAGGTGCTATTTGCTGATGTGCTGGTTACAGAAAACATGTTTTTGAAAACTGTGGGAGGGGTGTTCAAGGTCAGAGTCTATAAAAAATAACGTGACATAGGTTATCTTTAATGAACAGATCAAGCCACTCTTTTATGTTACCTATGGTACTGGAGGGAATAACTTTTGTCGGTGGCTTACAAGTCAAGCTGCAGGTTATTTCCTGGCTGTGTGTATTCAAGTTTTCAATAATATGAATGATATTTTTAATATCTATATCTATCTCTGTATACATATACTAATATGAATGAATATGAGTCTATTTTTTTTTTCATTTTCAGGAAACATGTTACATGCTGCCAAGGAAGAGTTGTGGCCCTGCTGGGATCACATAGCATCAGAAACGAAGGCCATTTTTGACAAATTTGCTGCAGAGGGACAGCAAGAGGTTCCAACATTTATGCACAGGAAGAGGGTGAGGTCACTTGAGGTGAAAACAAATCCCAGGAAGAACAAGCTGGTAGTGAAGAGTTCAAGGCAGAGGAGCATTGGGTCTTTCTACAGTAGAGCAACATGGGGCCACTCTCAGTTCAGAGCATCCTGCCGCTAATCATCCAGGTAAAGACATTCAGATGGTAGTTAGTGAGGTGGGTATTATATAAGGTCAGTCAGTGGAAGATTATCTAGGAGACATTTTAGAACCCTCATTAGAACAAGGGAGTTCTCAGCTTTTTGATCTAATTATTGAAAGCGGTTTGATTAACTCATAATAGATAGCTGCTACCAGCGATATTAATGAGCTTCCAGAAATAGCACATGGACCCATATTTCTCTTCCTCCAACCAACAGTTGACCACAGGGGATGGGAGCATGTAGTAACACTGTTCAGGCTATTATATTAGGTTCAGAATATAACCTTCTTTGGGTTGATATCACAGCACACATTCCCACTATGATTAAAGATAAGAATCAGTGAGGCAAGTATATTGACTTGACCTGATGGATTAGGAAGGCATACAGTGTATTTTAGATGCTGAGAAGGTAGTGGCCAAAGATCTGGTTTCCAGTTTGACTGTCACAGGTAAGCAGCAGCAAGGAAAGTTTAGACTTCAGAAATGGATAACTATCATACAATTTACTGATTTTATGGCTATCATTTTAAAGAAGGACCTCCAGCAAGCCCTGCTACTATTGGCATATTTCTTGTTTATTCAAAATGCTCATTGTTTCAAGGGCAGCTCTGCATGGCTCTGGTATGACCAGAACTTCTGAAAATTTAAAAGCAGTGAATAAGTCCCTCCAATGGAAGGAGCAGCACACATATATGTGCTGGGCATCATGATTGATAACCCAACATTGTCATCAGCCAGGGGATTTGATGAGCAGAGAGACAAAGCAAAAGCTTGCTGGACATTTAATAGTGCATAAAATAATCCACAGAGGCTGAGGCTCTCCAAAAGGTACTTTATTGCAACAAAGATCCACAAGAACTCCACCACAACTGACCTAGGTTTCGTCCAAATGACTTCATCAGAGTGTGATGTAATATATATACACACCCACATAATTAATTAAAATTGAAACAATAAGTCAATTTCCCAATCAATAAGAAAAAAACCCACATAAACACATATATACATAGTTAAATAATCTGCATTTTGCCAAAAAATAAAAATAAAAATACTGAATACATACCCAATAAAAAACAATAAAAAGTTACTGGTCTACTGAAATTGTGTATATGACAAAATGTATGCATTTAAAAACCAGAAAAAATATATAATAATACTAATGATGGTGACTTATAAATGTCTATTCACTTTAAAATTAGCATCAACCTGTCAATTGTCTAAGCTTTAATAAAGGCTTTAGAGAAATGAATTCATTCAACCCTGGGTAGTGATAAGCATGTAATCTAAGTTGCCATTTCAATTCGCAAACATCAAGATGGCAATCAGTAACTCTACCCTGTTTGTCCTTGACCAGTTGCTGAATAACAAAAAACTTGAAAAAATGATTGTTGTGGGCCATAACATGCCTAGCTAATGCATTGGTGACCTTCTGATGTCTTATATCCAACAAATGTTCATTAATTCTCTCCCTGAACCATCTGCACGTTTTTCCTACATAAAATGCCATACACAACTAGCATTTGGCAACATAAATGACATTTGTAGAATAACAATCGAAATGCCCCTTAAACTCGATGTATTTATAATTAATCATACAATCCTTCCCTGTTGTTGAAATGTGTTTGCATGTTGAACATCTCCCACATTTATAATTACCCAAGTTTTTGTTGGAAAGGTTAAAGTCTGACCTAGCACTATATTCAAAAATATCCTTCATAGTCTTGTCCTTCCTAAAAATAAATAATAATAATAATAACAAATGATGTGAACTTTTGTTGGATATAAGACATCAGAAGGTCACCAATGCATTAGCTAGGCATGTTATGGCCCACAACAATCATTTTTTCAAGTTTTTTGTTATTCAGCAACTGGTCAAGGACAAACAGAGTAGAGTTACTGATTGCCATCTTGATGTTTGCGAATTGAAATGGCAACTTAGATTACATGCTTATCACTACCCAGGGTTGAATGAATTCATTTCTCTAAAGCCCTTATTAAAGCTTAGACAATTGACAGGTTGACGCTAATTTTAAAGTGAATAGACATAAGTCACCATCATTAGTATTATTATATATTTTTTCTGGTTTTTAAATGCATACATTTTGTCATATACACAATTTCAGTAGACCAGTAACTTTTTATTGGTTTTTATTGGGTATGTATTCAGTATTTTTATTTTTATTTTTTGGCAAAATGCAGATTATTTAACTATGTGTATATGTGTTTATGTGGGTTTTTTTCTTATTGATTGGGAAATTGACTTATTGTTTCAATTTTAATTAATTATGTGGGTGTGTATATATATATATTCCATCACACTTTGATGAAGTCATTTGTACGAAACCTAGGTCAGTTGTGGTGGAGTTCTTGTGGATCTTTGTTGTAATAAAGTACCTTTTGGAGAGCCTCAGCCACTGTGGATTATTTTATTTTAATTTTCGAAGTTGGGTTACTGGTTCGTAGTTTGTCTCTACATTTAATAGTGCATGTTTGTTTGGCCAGCCTGTAATTTTTTATATGTTTATTCACATTGTGGAAAGGACACCCAGCAGTAAAATGTTGAACCAAAAAGGGTAAATTGCATATAAATCCTTTCACTTTGGAGGAGGGAAAGGAAGTTCATATTCTAGAGACATGGGACCCAGGGAGGAATTTCCTAATGTGGATTCAGTGAAGACACTTCCTTTCTGGGTTACCCTAGATATAGTTGCATACACTTCCCTGGCAAAGGTAATAGTGTTGCCCAGGTTGCTGATTAAGTACCCAGATGGATGATCTTCTCAAGAAATTTTAAGGGGCTTTACTGCAGGTTTTTCAATAGAATCAGACATTGGCCCCAGTAAAGACATTTTGCAATAATTTACTGTCAGTGGTCAGCAAGGAGGAGATATTGAGTTGTTATGAACAGTTCATAAATATAAACGCACACACACATACACAAACACACAAACACACACACATATATATATATATATATATATATATATATGTATATATATATATATATATATATATATGTATATATATATATATATATATATATATGCAATAATTTAGTAAAAAAAAGGAAATATTCATGCCATGGATTATATGAAAGTGATAGTGGCATGTTCGGCAGTTCATGATTTTTGTCAAGCATGCCAACAGTTTTGTGTTTTATTAAGAGTCAGTGTTCATAAGAATGATATGATTATAGCCTGGAAAAAGGGGGGGGGCAGGGGACAAACAACAAGGCATTCTGGTGTGTGGTCATGGATATGACTGCAGGATACTGGAATTAACTGGAAACAACTGGAAGAAACTAGAATGAGACTGGAATAAATGTCTTTATTTGTGAATTACCCAGAACTGTGCTGAACAGATGCCAATCTCTCCTTTATGGACCAAGTCTTTTTGTACTTTTCAGAATAAAGTCTGCAAACACTGTAGTTTGGCTAAAAATACTTTATTATGTACAGTGGAGGTACATGTCAACAACATCCAAATACTGTTTCCAATAACGGTGCTGATGAAACAGTCAGTATAAATTCTGTATTGATATCAGAATACTTTTTTTGAATAACAGTGTGATGGCCTCTCTACTCTGGGCCAGTAATCAAGGAGCCTCAATCCTTGCACTGACACTGGTAAGAGGCAGTCACTAAAATCAAGAATGTATTTACACAGTATTTTCAAAACAGTGTAAGAAACTTCTCTGTGTGGAAGATTTTCAGTCCATATATTTCTAGTTAATCACTGTATATTAATCAGATCAGACAATAGTAGTAGAAGTAGCAAACGTAAACTCGTCAAGTCAAAAAGTAATAATAGAAAATATATAATTCTACAGTATTACTAAGTATTCAAAAGTAATCCAAGCAAGGCAGGCAGTCTGTTTCCAGTCGAAAATCCTTTATTAAGTACACAGACAAGCGATCCAAGTAAAACAAAAATAGAGTAATAATTTCCTCACAAGCTTTCTAAATATATATATACTTTTTATCAGGCATGGGAGTGGTTTACTGTGCTGTAAAACAAAGTGTTATTGGTACACAAGTTAAATTCACATCCCTTCCCCCATCAGTGTGACATTCGAGCTGGTCCTGCCCTAGTAGCTGTCATAATAATATATAGCCCTAATGTACTTTAATGGTACATCTTATTTAACCAAATTATTAAGTCTGTGATTTTTATACAAGGCAATATACTACATGGCTGGAAATATATCAACCTTAGTTCATTTTGCGATCAAAAATTATATATAAATATATACATATACATTTTGCATGTAAAAATCAGTTTCTATTTTCATAACCTATTGTTAACAAAGATCGCTTTCGTCCTTCTAGACTTCTTCAGGTCTGTGTACAAGAACCCAAAAAACCTATATAACTGTATAATTAGTTAGTATTGTTATTACCATCATTTTGAATAATGTGGAAAAAAGAGAACCAGAAAAAAGTAAAAAAATATATGTATGATGATGGAAACAAAATATACACTTAAATGTCAAATGATTTAAAATGGTATTTAAAACCAATTTGTAGAAAAAAATAAAATAAAATACACTTAGTCATGTAAACAATGTGGCAATTTTTTAAGTTCCAGTGCACTTTTAATTGAACAGTAGTAGTTTAGTCCAGGCTTTCTAAAAGAGTTCAGCTTTAATTGCCACATGAGTTCCTGTTTCTTCAGAATATTCGGGATGTCCCCTTCAAGATCACCCATGTCTATGCGATCCAGGATCTGGAACTTAAAACCTGTGTGTCTTTTATGAAGAGAAAGGTGTTTGGCTAGTGCATTATTTTTACATCCAGAGCGGATTTCTGACAGATGACATGAAATCCTTCGCTTGAGTTTATTTACAGTCTTGCCCACATAGAATGCATCACATTCATTGCACTGTGCCCTGTAAATTACTTTTTTAGTGTTACAGTCACCCCCTGCACTGGGACATTGTCACAGGAAACTCTTTTCTGATTAACATCTTAGGTGAAGCCCCATTATTTGTTTATAGGAAGGCCAGGAATATTAGAAGTTTTGTTGAATTTAAACCTAGACCATGTGAGAAAAGCACTAAAAGATGTGAAACTAATTGTACATTTTGTATATTTATACAGCAAGGTGATAGTTTTTATTGTCCTTATTTAAAGAAGATCATTAAAACCAGTGCAGGGGGTGACTGTAACACTAAAAAAGTAATTTATAGGGCACAGCGCAATGAATGTGATGCATTCTATGTGGGCAAGACTGTAAATAAACTCAAGCGAAGGATTTCATGTCATCTGTCAGAAATCCGCTCTGGATGTAAAAGTAATGCACTAGCCAAACACCTTTCTCTTCATAAAAGACACACAGGTTTTAAGTTCCAGATCCTGGATCGCATAGACATGGGTGATCTTGAAGGAGACAGCCCGAATATTCTGGAGAAACAGGAACTCATGTGGCAATTAAAGCTGAACTCTTTTAGAAAGCCTGGACTAAACTACTACTGTTCAATTAAAAGTGCACTGGAACTTAAAAAATTGCCACATTGTTTACATGACTAAGTGCATTTTATTTTATTTTTTTCTACAAATTGGTTTTAAATACCATTTTAAATCATTTGACATTTAAGTGTATATTTTGTTTCCATCATCATACATATATTTTTTTACTTTTTTCTGGTTCTCTTTTTTCCACTTTATTCAAAATGATGGTAATAACAATACTAACTAATTATACAGTTATATAGGTTTTTAGGGTTCTTGTACACAGACCTGAAGAAGTCTAGAAGGACAAAAGCGATCTTTGTTAACAATAGGTTATGAAAATAGAAACTGATTTTTACATGCAAAATGTATATGTATACATTTATATATAATTTTTGATCGCAAAATGAACTAAGGCTGATATATTTCCAGCCATGTAGTATATTGCCTTGTATAAAATTACAGACTTAATAATTTGGTTAAATAAGATGTACCATTAAAGTACATTAGGGCTATATATTATTATGACAGCTACTAGGTAGGGCAGGACCAGCTCGAATGTCACACTGATGGGGGAAGGGATGTGAATTTAATATGTGTACCAATAACACTTTGTTTTACAGCACAGTAAACCACTCCCATGCCTGATAAAAAGTATATATATATTTAGAAAGCTTGTGAGGAAATTATTACTCTATTTTTGTTTTACTTGGATCGCTTGTCTGTGTACTTAATAAAGGATTTTCGACTGGAAACAGACTGCCTGCCTTGCTTGGATTACTTTCGAATACTTAGTAATACTGTAGAATTATATATTTTCTATTATTACTTTTTGACTTGACGAGTTTACGTTCGCTACTTCTACTACTATTGTCTGATCTGATTAATATACAGTGATTAACTAGAAATATATGGACTGAAAATCTTCCACACAGAGAAGTTTCTTACACTGTTTTTTTTTAGACCCACTACACTTTAGTGGGTTGATTTGAGACTTTGAGGATACCACGGAGATTACTTGTTTTTTACATAGTATTTTCAAATTCATCTCTCTGCATCAAGCACAATTTTCCCCAAGAACACAACGAAAACATGCTCCAGACCTGGGACTGGACTCTCTGTCTCTCCAGATCCCAAACAAGACTCGCTTTGGAGCACTGTGTCCCAGTTCCAAGTAGTTGACACACCCACACATGGGTCTTTGACTTTCACACACACACACACACTCCTGGGAAAGGCTGCCACAGATTTACTAGCTGTACCCGTTCTACCCAGACTATAAGGTAATCACTCTGCCACACCTCTCTAAGGCTCCTACAAGGGTATCCAATTATACTGAGTAAAATCAATAATATTATAAACGGTAGAGTGTAACCAAGGCAGCAAGGCTTTTTGGAGTGGCCAAGGTGTCACTAAAATAAGCATAAGCACTTTCAAGATATTAAAACTATCCTCTAAAAGACCAGCCATAATGAAAGGTATAAAAATATTTAATACAAAATAATAAAATGGAAAACTTGAGAATAGTAAATATCTAAGTACAATAAACACCAGAGTTTCAATCACAGGAGAAATAAAATAACACAGTTGGACAGATTCAAACAGATGGAGAAAAACAATAATTAACTAATCTCACTGTATTTCCTGACTGTCTAAAAATAACTGTTCCCTAGCTAACTTAATTAATATAGCAAAGCAAGATTATATTTTGAGATGCTTACTTCAACAAGGCAAGGTGATGAGCTTCTATCTAAAACTGAACTGAACTCAACACAACTAACTGAACTGACTGTGATAACTGTCATAGACTTTATATCAGGTTCCAAAGAAAATAAAACAAAACAAACTGCTGTGAGAGTTCCATCATCTCAGTGCTGGTTACGAAATGACATCCACTCAGAGCTTTGTTAAAATCTGTTGTAGTATCTGAAACGTACAGAACAATTTCAAAAACATCTACTCTTCCCTTTCAGAATTTTTTTGCTTAAACATAACTATTTAATCAGTTATAATAACACTGTTGATACATTTTTAACACAAGCATCTGTACAAGTCAGTGTGACAGTCAAATGACACAAAATTAGTACAAAACTCCAGCTAACTATGCTAGCGTATGTTACACATGCACCACCCTATTCTTCCTGGCACAGATGACAACACCCCACATTGTCACAAACAGTGCTGATATTAATTTTGTATGTACATCTGAATACTGTCTCCAATAACAGTGCTGATAAACTGAAATAGTTCTCTGTACTCATAGTCTTAATATTCCTTTACTCCTGAATAGTATAATTAATATTCTGGAATGCTGGATATTTGACCTGACTTCTGCACTCATACCTGAGTGTCTGTACTACCTTCTAAGGACTGCACTGCCATGACTTTCTGCATATCAGTCTAAATTAACTAACTTAACTAACTGTATCTGAAGTATTTCCTAATAATACCAAAACCATGTAAGTTTATACACACTTCTTTAGCCTTTGTTCTTAAGCCTTGTAGTAAAAAACAAGATGTGTTTGTACTCAAATGTTACACACATTCTGTTCTTATCAATATTCTTGACTGAAGGTTATTTTCTCTGATTAAAAGTTAATTTATTGAAACGGTATGCAAACTGTGAAGCCTGTTTTAATGTGGCTGCATTTTGTGACTTATGCAAAGAGAATACTGTATTTTTGTACATTTAAATAATATCTGATTTAACAACTCCTCCTGAGATACCTGCACACACACACACACACACACACACACACACACACACACACACACACACACATATCGCTTTTTGTAGTTACTTCTGTAATTACTTAATAAATCTATTAATATGGTCTGAGAAATATACTATAATGATTAATACAAATAATATAAAATTAGTTTTCATCTGGAAAATAAACTTGTAATTTTAATTTTGACTTGTCAGACATGTGGGATGCATGGCTAGGCTTATAAAGGCATTTGTGGTTTTAGCCCAATAAGCATCTATGAACCTAGGACAACTAGGTGTCACTTGAGCATTTATGGTCTGTTTTGATCGAAATCTCTTAACTGTATGATTTAATTATAACTGGACAATTCTTTAACATATTATAGCTGGTAACCTCTCTTTTTCACACCTCTAATATATGTATCTTGAAGCATAATTACAATATACTGTACTAACTTGTGTCTTTAAATTTTCACCTAGATTTATTATTAATAATGCTGTCTACTTATCTTTTTAATTTCTGTATGTTCTTATAGATGTCTGCCTTCTAAATTTGTGTCTTAAATATGTTGTAAATATCTATATGCTGTAATAATAGAAGTACTTTTACTAAAAACCTATGCTTTCTGTGTTTCAAATACAATAATCATTATGTAAGGTGCACTGTATTCTCTAAATTAATTAACAAATTAAGCCTGACCTGTTATGTCTCGAGTATATTAAATAACTATTACTACTTATTCTTTGGATAATGCTTCTTAATAAGACTGCTACAAATAATCTGTCACTTTACTCTTAAAACTAATTATTGAGTAATGTGAAGTAGAGCTGTTAGAAATGTATAACTGAGTATGAATGGTGTATTCTGAAGTCTGACTGAACTGTACTTTCCTGAACTCATAGCCGAGTATGAATGTCATATTCTGAAACTTGGCTGAAATTTACATAATGCTGTTAGAAATGTATAACTGAATAATAATGTTATATTCTGAAATCTGACTAAAATGTATTATACTGAAACATAACTGAAATCTGGTAATGTTATATTCTGGAGACTAAACTATTAGCAAAGGAATACCTTTTTTCCTGTCAGTATTATCTGAATTGAGATAGCATAAACTGAAAACTAGTACTGTTGCTTTAACTCTAATCTGCATTGATGCACATCTGTCATACATGTATATTTTAACTTTAAGATTTTAGATAACTGAAACATCCTTAAACAAACATTGAAGAAATGCACATGTGCTGCATACACATTTTAACTTTAAAGAATACTTTTGTTTAGACAACTGATCACATTTAAACTGGCAATTAGTACTGTCATACAGTTGTCTGAAAGCATACACATTTCAACTTCAAAGAATTTAAACAAACATTGAAGAAATGTACATTTGATGTATACACATTTTAGGTACTTGAGTTGTGCACCACAGCTCTTGCCAATTTTAGGCCTTACTCTGCATTCTCCAAGTCAATGCTGAGGTATTGGAAGGGCCTCCCTAGAGTCCTTTGATTGTACACTTAGGCCTTCCAAACTTCCCAGTATCAGGTCCTTAAAATAGCATTTACAGCTTTAACAATTATAAACTGATATCATTGCTTGTTTCCCTGACTTCATTTACATTTTTTTCTGCATGAAATAAACAATATGCTGCTAATAAAGTCTTGTAATTCTGTAAGCAAACTGATAATCTACTACAATGAACTAAACCAATGTTACTAATAAATACATTCTTGCAAGTCTGTAACTGAATTGATAATGTACTACAATGAAACAGAAAGGCTGTAACTTCATTATTAAATCAAATAGATACCTCATCAGCATTGTTTTTCTTGTCATAGTCTCATGAAAAAAAATAGTAATCTGACACAGTATTAATATTTTTGCATTTCTGCACTTCTATACAATTAATCTTAACTATTGAACTTTTTAGCTTTACTCTTTGACCCTTGGGTCATAATTTACTCTTCAGTGTGCAAGTCTCTGCTCACTGTCTTAACATAGTTGTTCCTTTGGCTGATGCCATTGAATTCCTTTAATACTACTTGTCGTTGTTGTATCTTTCAACTTTTCCCAGTTAGGGGTCGCCACAGTGGAACTCCGGTCCGCTAATGATTGGCAGCAGATTTTTACTTACCGAGTTGCCAGCCCTGATGTACAACCTTCAACGAAGGTACGCCCATTCACGCATATCTCCACACAGAAGACGCTTTAGCTGAGAATCAAGTAGGACAATGTCTTGCTGTGAGGCGACAACGCTACCGCAGCACCACCACTGCAGTCCTAAATGCTGCAAAGATTTATTATTATTGTCTATAATTTTCTTGGATAAATAGTAAGAACTGTTACTGCATAAAACTGTCACTAATATTAAACTGAACTTTACCATACTGTTTTATGGCATACAGTATTGTCTTTAATTTCTTCAACATGAAACAACATCCTGTAATGTTTTACATGCCACTTTAGCCGTTGTTCCCAAGCCTTGTAGTAAACAAACAAGATGTGTTTGCACTCAAATGTACACCAGATTCTGTTCTTATCAGTATTCTTGACTGAAGGTTACTTCCACTAATTGAAAGTTAATTTATTGAAACTGTATGCAAACTGTGAAGCCTTCTTTAATATGGCTGCATTTCTACATTTATGCAAAGAGAATACTGTATTTTTATACATTTAAATGATATCTGATCTAACAGTTTTATTGAGGTTCAGCCTGGAAAAGGGTGGACAGGGAACAGACATCAATGCATCCTGGTGGGTGGTCATGGACTGGCCTTCCTCCTTTCATTTTCTCTTTCTTTCCTGGACCAGCTGGCCAATATGTTTATTGAGGTAAAACAGCAGCTTCCACAATGCTGCACTACTTTGTAGGTCATGTGTTCTAAGGATGCTCTGTGGATAGGCCTTTCAGCTATGGAGCTGGACAAGCTGACTGATGGAGATGGTCTGGCATACTGCCCATTTTAGAACTCTTCTGTGATTAAGATTCCAGTTAAGGGTTTACCACTGTCACATATAATACTACTTCTGGTGCTAGTATTCTTGGCTTCTGTTGAACAAATGTGCTTAGAATATAAATAAATTGGTTGTACTAGCATTATTTGTCCACAAGCTGAAAAGAGGTGTGTCACATTTCCTTGTTGGAGTGGTTAACCTGGCTCTGAGGGCGGTTGCCATCAGATCACCTGAGTGGCAAGACAGTTCACACTCTCCTCCCTTACTCAGTTGATTTTCAATTGTGGGGAAGTCTTCCCCCCTTTCACCCCTCCATCTGTCCTAAGCCAGCTAGTGAATATGTTTGTTGGGTTAAGTAAACTGTACATAACTGCTCACACTGTGCTGCTTCAAAGGTCATGTCTGTGGACAGGGCGCTGTGAATAAGCTTCTCAGCTATGGATGTTGGACAAACTGATTGCTGGGGTTGTTTTGCATACCAACTGGCTTACAGCAGTCCTGGAGGAGAGATTTGACTTCTGGGTCTACCAATGTCATGCATAAAGTTATTTCTGGTTCCAATATCATTGTATTTTGGTGAACAAATGTGCCAGGAGTGTTAACAAACTGGTCACACTGGCATTATTTGCCTGGTGTACTTATTGGTGGATTGGTCTTGGCAGACAATACAGATGACTATGATTTCATAACCAGCCATAACCAAATTGTTACATATTCAAGAAATCTATGTCAAGAAATTCACCTCAAGAGTGCAGTGAGGTGAAGTTACTTCGTTATGATCAGAATAATTTTTGTAGTATATGGAGCTTTACCTGCTCAATGTACTATCAGTTAAAGACAAACAAAAAGAGAGAGAGAGAGAGAGACAGAGAGATCTTTGAAAAGCAGTAACACACTTTGTGTGGTCATGATTTGTTTTGTAGTACAGATAGCTGTGCTCAAATGTACTATGAGATACACAGAATGGGAAATGCTTGCCAGCTTTGAAAGCCAGAAAATGCTTAGCACAGCCTGACATACAGCAGCCAGAAGTAAAATGTTTTGTTGATCCTCTAACAGTTTTAAAGCTTTAATGTAAATTAATGTATAACTGTATAACTACTTCCTATATTACCTTATATTACATATATATATATATATATATATATATATATATATATATATATATATATATTTTTTTTTTTTAATCAGATTGCAAACCTCAGGCTGAGCATGAAAATAGCTTGGATCAATGCTTTCTACCAGTCAACAAATGTATAAATAAATATGGCATCATGAATTGTATAATGAAACCCTGTTACTCTTCAAAAATGTGCACACTGGTTCAACAAAGCAATCAGCTTGCCTTTTGCAAACTGAGCATTATCAACCAGAACAAATCTGGTTCTTACAACCATATACTCTACCTAGTAAAAACAAAACCCCACCATTAATAAATAATATAAAACCACCCCAGTGTACATCAGTGGTTTACCCTTCTTGCTCTATAGGTACTATTAATTTCCAACAAACAACTCATTGCAAGCTAACAGTACCAAAAAAGAAAAGAGAAGGCATGAACATATGATGGGGAAGGATTCAAGAAACAAGTGACTTGCACATAACAACTGTTGTATTGTACTCTACCGAAATGTAATGTACTCAGTGACATAGCTAGGTGGGGGCAAAAGGGACGGTCCACCCCAGGCAGCACCTTTCCGGACTGGACTGTCACATTTACTTATAAAATTAAAGGCATTCTTCTTTAAGAACTGGCTCCTGTAGCATCACATCTGTGCATGTGTTTGGCACGCACAGACATCCTGTCCACCCATGCTATTTGAAATTGCTTCTTCTTCCTGTCTGCCTGCTTATGCTATTGCTTCTTCACCAACTAAGTGACATTTGCTGTTTAATTGCTTCACAAACCATATTCAAATAAAGGAATTTAGGTTATTGTTGCTTTTTGGTGAGTGTTTATCGACATGTAGTGATTGCTTCTTCTCCATGGAAGTGGACACTGTGTGTGTGTGTGTGTGTGTGTGTGTGTGTGTGTGTGTGTGTGTGTGTGTGTGTGTGTGTGTGTGTGTGTGTGTAAAATGCCCCAGTTAGTTATACATGGTTAGTTAGTGTTACTCAGGCTCAAACCCTGTACCTTGAGTACAAGGAGCAAGAGCCTGAATTCTCTACCTATACCACCATTTATTTATGATTCAAGGAGTTGAGTCCATAGCTCTTAACTGTCTAGATTTTCACAGAATGTTTAGCTCATATATTTGGTCTGTTCCTCTTAAAATTTGTGGTTTTCTGGCAAACAGGGAGAAATGAATTCAATAAATAATGATAGCCATTTAAGTTTTAGGCTTCCTACCTTTCAGGAAGCACATGGCAACACCGAACGTTTTATTCTAGCAACTTTCTAAGATTATACAATCAATGTTTAAAATGTGCCCCTAGTTTTGGGCCTTTGTCCACACCCAATAAATTTTGGCTTTTTCCAGATTTCTTGTGTTGCAAAGTTGAGAGAGACAGTTGAGTGTCAAGTGGATTTTCCAAGGAGCAGAGAGCTTCAGGGGGAGAGAAGTTTAGTGCTGCTTATGCCAAGTCTGTTTGCATTGTTAGTACAGGTAGTATACTTACTTTTGATGCATAAGGCTGTGGGTTCTACTCCTCAAGTATGTAGATGGATTGCTGATACTGTACTGTATTGCACTTTAAAAGGGGTGGATGCTGCAGTTCTGATAATGTCCTCCTTTGGAGGAGATAACTGGTAACTATGAACCTGTTATCAGTTTGCTATCCATTCCCTATTGGAACATTACTAGCTTATCATTTTTTAATGAAACATAGGCAATTTATTCTTCAAGGGCAACAAGCACTTTATCTGTAGATGAAACAGCTAGCATCAACCTCTTCATTAGTTACAGATCTCGTTAATGTGGAATTATTTAGATGACTTTTACTTCTGCAGTATTTACTTATATTGGTAGATTGTAATGACAGAAGTTTGAGTAGATTTTTATGATGCAAATGTTCTGAATTGGGCAGTTTTATCATTATTGGTTCATACATTTTGTTGCATTTTTTACTGGAAAATGTTCAAAACAACACATTTAAAACACTATCTAACAAGTGTGCTCTATTATACAAGGAATATAATTTAGTACAATAAGGAAGGTGAAATCAAAAAACACATGTATGTCTACAAGGGTCCTTTGATTTTGAAACAGCTCAAAGGTAAACTTTATCCGCCACTGGCCAGATGCATTTTCTTGAATGTGGGTTTCAATGAATGTGAGTTTCAAGGACAGAAAAGTTATAATGCTAAGTCTGTTTTCACTGTGAGACTGCATTGCTTTGTTTAGCAGATGTGAGACTGTATTGCTTTCTTTAGCAGATGTCTATCAGTGTTTGCGAGATAAAATTTAAAGTAAAAGTTTTAAATGAAATCCAAATAATCATTGTAGAAGTAAAGCATAAAGCAGTATGCACATTACAGTGTTTAAAGTAAATGGGGAGAAATAGTCATGTAATGGGACACTGGAATGGCTGCAAGGGGAAAGGCTGAGTATGGGGGAGCTCCATTCGACCACGGCTTTGTGGGGGGTGGCAAACTTAAAAACAGCCCTGGGTGGCACAAACTCTTGCTATACCATGGAGTGTACTATGCTGTACTGTGGAAACCTCAGCATATACATGCCACAGGCATGCATAGTACATCACTCAGATATCTGGTGGATGAGACAAAAGGTGGAAGGAAATTAAAGTCCATTCATTAAATGATATTATTTAAAAAGGTAAACAATTTCATTCTTTACTGTTAAGATAAACCCACACCCAGTTGAGGATTGTTGCTAAAGCTTATTATTATTATAGCCTTTAAATCTATTTACCTTCTCACTGCTGTTCTATGGCTCTCATTTAACAAGGTGAATCTGTTTTTATTCTGTAGACATTGTTTAATATGTTTTTTTTTCATGAAGTCTCCAGAAATGGTAAGCAACTGTTCAAAATTTTTATCTTTTATAATCCTTCAACAGAGGGGGTATTTATATAAATATTGTTTGTTACTGTTTCCTTTAGGAATGTCTACAGAGCTGTGGTGTGCAATTTTTCTTTTTTTTTTCTCCTAACAAACTGGATGCTTTCTAGCCAAACTGGAGTAGCACCATATTCTCACCCATCAACGTACTCAATTTAACTTCAAAACAAAGTGTATTAATTTGACTCACCATATGACTTGTATTTTAATAAAAAAAACATACTTACGTTTTTCTCTCAATTACTGCATGGGAAGTTCAATCATTTTTATTCAGTACAGTCTGTTCTGATTCACCCTGATTTGTAGATGATTACACAGACTATGTTACACTATTCCCGCTTGTCCTTAGTTTCAGATTAGCAACTAATGCTGGACCACTGATGAAAAATAGTATATGTATTTACATACTTACAGTAAACTCTCAGTTAACCAGCACCCATGGGGATTGGTAGATGTTAGATAACTGTAGTTTCTGGTTGCTTGAGAGTTACTATTAAAAACAGGCCTGACTAATACTGTACCCTATACTATTTGTTTGGTTTTACTTGTTCTTAGGTTGGAGAGAGAGGAAATCTATTCCTATCTTCCTTTTTAAAACTCCAAAAATGTAAGGTAATTTTTGCAGGGGAAGACAGAAAGTGCAACATGTGAAAATTATACCGTGTTTCTTCGATTTTTTTTTTCTGGTAGCTTGAGAGTTCTGTTTGCATGAGTTCTGGTTAACTGAGAGTTTACTGTATATCTAAGTATGCATTGACATATAAGTACTGATATATATTTTTTGTCTCCAGAAGCTAACAGTTTCAAACTCTAATGCAAAACATTTTACCTGCTTATGTCTCTATTACCATTCTCTGACTCAGGTCTTACAACATTAACATCTACCTGTTTAACATTTTATTAAGAGTAAATGCATATAGGAATATTGGATTTACTGTCTTAATTGTTCCAAAACCTCTAACATGCAATATGAGTTTTGCTGAATGCCATTTGTGTGCGAGTCTGTGTATTTTAGGGTTAGTGTCAGGGATAGGTTAGGGGATAGATGTAGGGCAGGATTCACGAAGCCTCCGTGTAAGAGTTATAACTCTTACACGGAGGCTGCAGTTAAACGGAGTGATGTCAGCATGCTTGCATATG
>NC_056739.1:983831267-983906267 GCF_019279795.1 Protopterus annectens | reverse complement strand
TATCATGTACCTTATGTGTACGCCGGTATTTGCACTTTCCGTCAGTGGCAGAGCTCACGTACGAGTATGGGGGACTGAACACTGTATCGGTGACACTGCATGACACCCTGAGGGACACATGTCTTTTGAGCCTATTAATCTTCCACATTGACTTTCACAGGGCATACGTTGTCATTGACATTTGTTGAAGTACATGCTTTTGACTTGTACATGTTTTGTCATTTGTCCTGACGTCTTTTTTCTCACCTGTCCACCTAGTATCACTAGCTCTGTACATTTATTTAGGATGGGTTACCTTCATACCTCTCACCTGTACACATTATGGGTAAACGCCACGAGGTTTGACCTATGATTTTGTTACATTTGTCATAATAATGTGCCTTTCTGGTAGATTGCTGGCAAGGCATGACAGACTGTGAGGTTAGGTAATAATGACTGACATTTCTATTTCATGATTACTAACCCTCATAACATTTGTATTCCTGACTACGCCATTATTCTATCAACGTTCTGACTTTGTCTGGGGTATATTTAATATAGTCCCTATTTGTATTTCATGTACTATGCCTTAGTCCAGTTGTCTTATTCTGAAAGTTTGGCAGGTATGGTTACCATCTTGGTCATACGCATGTCCATCCATGATAATCGCCTACATGACACTGATATAGGTCCCTACGTCTTCTCCCAATGGTTTACACAATATTCAGTAGATGGGTTGCACCTTTTTGGAGAATATAGGAGTGTGCTATACCCACATAGGTATATTGATCACTCCCATGGGGCGTACCTAATAGATCTGTGCCAAAAAACACCTAGGCCCATTTCTGCATACCCATGATTCCCATACCTGTCACCCCTCCACAGTACCCATTAGACATGTTTAATGTGAGCGATAATAAAGTGTGAAGACACTTCTAAGCACTCCCCACTCTCCGGATATCAGGTCGTCCGTCATACATTCTATCGACCCATGTGTTATTACCCTTGCACCTGCTACTGTTGCATGTACAGCTATATCGTAGTTGCAGCTGTGACGTCTTTTGCATCGATGATGGTTCGCACTTCATACGGGATCAATTTTTGGGGTACTGCAAAGGACACCTATATTCATGTTTAACGTGTAGAACTTGCAGGCCCTGTCACACTGGTACTTTCTGGGCAATGGTTTGGAAAGCAGCAGTATATTCACCTTTCATGCATGTCTGTCTGTCTATCCATAATAGCTATACCATGACCTATTTATGTACATGTGTTATATGTACAGGGACATATGTTTGTTGTGTATATATCTATTCATGTATCGTGTGTGTGTATATATATCATACCTTTCAACTGTACAGATTTTCGCTGCATGTGCAACTGTTTGCCTCTTATCTTTGGTCCGTTTTTCATAAACTTGTGTCTATCTGGCAATTTAGTGGCATATCATTAAAGACTGACGTTGGTAAATAATGACAAGCATTTCAGGTTACGACTTCATACCCTTCAGAGAATCCATGCTAGTGACACATCTGTTATTCTATCCACTTTCTATGTTTGTTAGGGCAATATCTGGGGATTGTCCCTATTTGTACCAGTTGTTTTCATGGCTTTGTCCAGTTTCGTACTTTACGGGGTGAACAGGTATGAGCCATGTATATATAACGTGGAGAAAACAGCATTCATTTGCTATGCTGTGAGCAGTTTACACACGCGCGGGCGCACTTGCATATCCTTATTGTGGGTTACATATGTTTAATAGATTTTTGTGCTTACGTGGCCTTTCATAATTCTGTCCGTAACAGTTACATATCTGTATTCTGGTTTATGGACTGATGCGAAACACACGTTCACCTTTACATATTTAAATGTGTGTACAGCACGAACGCATTCATTACACTTTAAAGTTATATATGCAGTGGTCGTAGGTCAACCGGGACTGCATTCACGTTGGCCGGATGCCGGAACCACTATTCTATTGGTGTTCTGCCTCACTGATATGCACACCCATAGTACCTAGCTACATCAACACACACCTCACCGCTTCACCTACAACACAGGCATCCATTCTCCTGCTGGGAAAAATGCAGTACTACATATTACACATTCCCTATTGCCTACTGCTGTGGACCCCAGCTGCATTGTTAATCACTCCAAGGATATGCAGAACACCAAGGCATATAGTCCTGGCACATACAGGTCTTTAATTGTCAGGGTGTTCATGTAGTGATCTGGGTTTAGGCTTGTCCGCCTGGTGAACGGAACTTCCCTGGCCGAGTTCAAACATCAGACGAAGCATATGGACAAGGAGTTTCTCCCTATTATGAATTTTTACCTGTGTTTATAGACACAGGTGTTTGGGGACCTGTCAGCAGCTTATTCTGTTGGCAATACATATTATGGGTGGGGTTGTTACAGTCCATACTCCACGGTGAGGGGTGTTCCCATTCACATTTGACTATTACCTGTATTCAGTCATACGGGGATTATTATTTTGGACATGAAGTGACTACAGGTATGCAGTTGTACATTACACAAATGTGAAGGGTTGTTACTGTAAATATGTACGGACCATACCTCTAAACCTCTTAGAGCACCAAATCTGCGCAAATCTACACGATGGGGGGACAAATAGGGACACATTTTAACTATTGCTCTTACAAGCTTAGAACATTGATAGAATACTAGGTTTTGCATTAGCATGACTTTTTTGAAGGATGTGGAGTCTTAAACTCAAGATATTTCAAATTATTTAGTGATGTCAATCCTCTGCTATTTACCAGACTGGTGCAGATTGTCGGAGGCACACAACAACAATATGAGGCAAACCTCTGGTCATTCTGCGAATATCTGGACAGTTGAGTGGTATGGTACGGACCTCTGTAATACACTGTTGTGTTCTGGCACAGCAGTAGCTCATCATTAAAGACTGCAGTCGGAACGTGCTGACAGACAGTTGGGTTTCAGACTTCATACTCCGGACATTAATGCCAATGTGAAAACTGTTATTCTATCATATTCCTATGTTTCTAAGAGCTATCTTTACAAATTGTCCCTGTTTTTGGACCTTTGTCTCACTTGCATTCACGGCTCTGTCCAGATATCTTGCTCACACAGGTTGACAGGTATGGTCAGTCATGCCTGCACACAGTCAGTATCTCTCACACTTGATCAGGGTTAACCTGTTTATGTCAGTGTCTTCCTCACCCTCATGCCATTTGCCACTATGTGAATGTGTGCATTATATTCTCCCTCCTATTCATATCGGGACATGTGCATCACGGGAAGGTTTTTATCCTGGGTAGTAGGTTATGCATGCCCACCTAGGGCTGGACAGTGTCATGGACCTCCACTGCACGTTCTGACTTGTGTCCAGATATCTACAGGATTGGACATCATGTCGTCATACCCATTCTACTATTTACGCAGGTTGGTTATCCCATGAGGGATATCCCAAAAATTGGACAAGACCAAAACAAGTCAGATATCGAAGATATTTGTGGCTTTACGAAAATCTGCAGGGGGTATTACATGCAGGGGATACATGGTTTGCAATCCTGACACTGCCTAGGGTGACAATACCTACTACATATGCGTAGGGGTCACTGTGTGTAGCTGTGTCTGCAACGAACCAGTGGACCAAGTACGGCTGGATTTGGTGGACGTTCTGGTATGGAGATGGGTTGTGTGGTGTGGAGGGTTTGCTGGGTAGGCCATTATGCATCCAGGTGTGTTGCGTTTGTTATAGCCAGTTCCATCAGGACCTATCTGTGAGTATGTGATGGTGACATATCTATACATTTGTATCGCACATTTCCATATTCATATGTTTGTGGGATTGTGTTCTACACTATGGCCTGTCTGCTTGTCTTGCAGCTGTTTCTATATGTGGTTGTGTTTCTTTCCACTTCACCCGCTGCCCCCTCGTACACCTCCGGTTCACCTTTTCTGCATATGACACAGTATCGCCTTTGAGGATTTTACCATTAACCACCCACCCCTCACACGCAAATTCATCACACCTCATAGAGCACTACTTTGGTTGTTGGCCCATGACACGGCCAGAGTAACACATTGACTACCCTACATGTGTCAGGTACCTTTATGGTTGTGTGGACAACCCTGCCATGTTTGCTTTCCACATGCTATACCTCACGCACATAGGTACACGCCCATACTTCACTTTCATTACTTGGTTGGTATACCCGGGTACTACCCGTTCGACTGTGTCACATACACGTTCGGATTATAACGCTGACTTCTGGATTTTGCCAGCCTGTTGTACTCATTGGTAGGATGGCACCTTTTCCTATGTCCAAGCTGTTCCTTACACATGTCCGACTGCTGTGGACAATGCCTCCACACAGTCGACGGTTGTGTTTCCACCTTTTCAATTAGCCACAGTGTGACATTTGTGGTGAACACAGCATATTGTACAGGCCGACACATACCCACGGTCAATTCGGCAGATAGAACTTACAATTCTTGCCTATATCTAAGCTTATTCTTGTAGCATTTCGGTGTCTTATTCTGTTTCTTATGACATTTATGTAATATACGTTCAGTGAAAAATGTTTAATGCAACTATTACATGACGTCTACGGAATAATTATGTCCTATAATCTCTGGACATTTGCCATTTTTACAAGTTTGTGTCAGGACACATCTGCCCACAGAGGGACTGTCACTTGCAAAGTGGGACAGGTGGTAATCTTAGTCGATAGTACGGATCATACTGTTCCTTTCGGCCAACATGTGTCCTTATTGTTATAGCTGTTTATATGTTCCTTCTGTTTCGTTTACGTGCGTATGCTATTTCCTATCACATTTGGTATGTGAAATACGGACATACCTTTTGTATGTGACTATTACATGCCTTGTGGGATATGATTTGGACATACGGTCACTACATATATCTACATTTCTCCTCGTGTATTTTGTTATGGACACATCTGCACAGCTATGTACCCTCCCTCACATTATGGGTCACCTGGTGACCCTCTCCATTGGGCTGGACGTACCTACTGGTGGCGCGCTAATATATGATACATTTCACTTCCACATGGTATAGCTATCAACACTATGTTGGATTACGGGCACATGGTTTTCATGTCATTTGTTCAAGGGTAGGGACTTGTTATTCCCTACCGTGCATTTGTGTTTGCTTCTTCATTTTCTGTTCGCAGGGAGTATCTTGCATGCTTTGCATACATTTCAGTATCCACGGACGCTGATAGGTGCGATTACTATTGCAGGCGGAATATAATATTCAGCAGTTTAGGTTGCTCATCGACAGCCGTCATTGACACGCCTCCATGCGCAACTTCGTTACGCCCTATGCACTTGCGCACGTTTCCTATGCACGTGGCTGTGGCGGCTGCCCACCTTCATTAATATGCATATGGCGTGACTACTCCATATATACGCCGCATGGCCAGCAGAAGCCTTACACCGGCCTTGTGCCGAGCTTCATGAATCCCAGGGTGTGTTATTTCAGCTGCTATCTAACAAGAGAGACTATGTAGAGCAAATGTCACCATAGCTCAAGGCTCTGCTCCGACTAGTCCCCCATGCCTAATGGTAGAGCCTACGCACAGACATACAGTCGTACCCCCTACACTGGCACTCAGACACTTATACAAGCAAACACAAGAACAGACAAATATATTTATACAGACAGACATACACACACCCAGTGCCTGCACGCACTGCATCCACATTCTCTTAATCCATATCATCCACAGACATGTCCGGCAGTGGTCATCTATCACATGCATACATATACATACAATAAGCATTCATGCAGCTGCACTTACAGAATCCAGTCACACACTGTCCCTTTAACCATCCAAACATATACATACATGCATCCTCACACAAACATACACACACACTCGTACCCTCACACATTAGCCTCTCATATAAACACAGACATACACAAAAAGTACTGCAATAATTACCTGGATTGGCAATCCTAGCAGGCTGATGTTGTACCAATTCACCCTACACAAATTCTCTGCCAATGAAATGCGTAGCTGCATCCAACTGAATTGCTTTGCACCCTTCTAATTTTCTACATTGCTCTGCATGGATCTTGCCTAGTACAGATATCTACAAATCACTATACTATGCTATTTACCCTCTGGTGCAATTCACCTGGGTATTAATTGACCTCATTATCATAAGCCCGACACTCAGTGATTGCATTTACATTCAGCACTAGCACTCTCACTGCTCAGTGCAGTAAATCTGCTTTAGTGACCAGCAAGGGAACCATGAATTAGGACTTTCCATAATTCACAAGTTGTTTGCGAGTTCCACCCAGTATCCTGAAGCTTGTTACTGTTAATAAAAGTTATAGCTGAAATTAGAACATTTGAAGAAACATTTAGGTCTCTGGTTCTGAAAATTATTATATTAAATTATTATCAGCAGACAGATTCACTATATGTAGAATACTGAACTTGATTTTGATGTGTTTCCTCATCAGATTCTGAGAAGGTAAACAACCTATTTGATTCTGAAGAAAATGGCTTCTGAATGCCTATGACTTTTTTATTTTTTAAGTCTTTTTGGTTACATTCAGGCCAATAAAGCCAAATCACACTAGCTGTAGACATGCATGTTTCAGCCTTTTTTGTGACCTCATCAGTACAGCATAAGTGGATTCTGTGGCTATACTGCAGAAATAAAGAGCTTAAAAAAGCCTGATATCCATAGACATTAATCTGCTTGTAGCTGAAACACTCTATGTCCTTAAGGGGTCATCTGCATATATTCCATGGGGGGACCACTACAGGAGATTTAAGTATTACCCAATGAAAACTCTAGCTTTGCTGGGTTCTTCTTTGCAATATATATGGGTCCTTATAATGCCACCTAAAGTTCATTTCATCAAAACTCATTTGATCAAGCCCATTTGCTCAAAAAATAATTTAATCAAAAATTCATTTAATTGAAAACTTACTTCACAACAAAAATAGCATAAACAATGTTTTTCTGGGGGCAAAGCACTCTGCACCCCTGGGGGGGGGGGGGCTTCAACCCCCCTCCTTATTTATATATACTAACTCAAAGGTCACATAACCTCGGAGAAAAATAAAAACATCACACACAGTGAATCAGTGCTGGATTAAAAATACAATCATCTACAGATCTGGGCTTACAACATTATTCTGATCATTGCAGACCACACGTACTTCTTTAATATCTCCTATGAAAAGAAATGACACCATCAGATACTTTGTATAGATTCTACACTTTAAAATAAAATGAGTTTTCAGTGAAATTAATTTTCGATTAAATGAAGTTAGATGAAAAAAAACTTTAGATGAAATGATAAGAATATACACATATGTGCACACACACACACACACACACACACACACACACACACACACACACACACACACACACACACACACACACACACACACATATTTTTAGACCGCAAAATAAGTCTTACCCATGGCGTTTTAGCATGCATTTGAATAAATGCATATAAAAGGAATTTTAAGCCTATCTTAACTCTTTAGATGCATGCTGAAGTGGTGCCTTTAGTCTTCTTTATCTTATTTATGAAGAGTCTTAGTTACAAAATATGAGAAATTTTAGAGTATAATCTAAAGTTCATTATAAAAATGTTAAACTTAACAGTTAATCTCCAGTTTTCATTAGAAGAATTTTAAGCTCTACATATAACTTCCAGTGCAGTTGAGAAGATAACAGATTTCATATTTGATCCCTATTGAGATCACCAACAGAGTATGGTGTCTGATAATCTTTTGCCTAAATATTTCACAAAAAAGGAAGCCCAATTATATTTATAGGCATTCATTTGTTTGCAAATAGCAGAAGGTTTATTGAAAATACTACCAACTTAGATTGATTTTATACTTAGACCGGTCTTGCCTCCTAATAAGTAGGTTTCACACTGGAAGAATAGTTTTTTTTTTTCACATATCATACCATGGGTAAAAGGGAGCTCTGACTGTTGTCTACCATTTTAGGTGGCTCCATGTTAAGTGCCAACTGTGGACTACTCAATGATGTTATTAGTGGTTCCATTGCCAGAACAAATAAAATATTGATTAAAAGGCATCCCTGCCTTACTTAATTTGCACTGACAGAAACAAAAGTATACATAGTCTGACTGCTGTAAACACCCAGTATAGATAACTAGAAAGACTTAATTCTGCATTTACTAAAATAAGTTAAGGTGATTTCATATTTATTTAATTTAATTTATTTTATTTTACATTTGTTTACAGGGATTATCTACTGGACTGAGAATAATTAACCTCTTTTCAGTGGAGGCCCGGGGAGAAAATCTTCAACATTTAACATGACAAACAAAAAAATGTCAAAAAATAAAACAATATAGAATGGGTGCACATAACCTTAGCCTAAAAAACTTTCTAGTTTGAAGACATACTCATACAAAGTAAGGAAAAAGAAGAAAAACAAAAGGAAGCAGTGAAAAAATAGAAGTGTATAACTGCATTTGAAACTCATTTGAAAACTTGCATTTGAAAATACAATCAAAGACCTTCTCCACATTAATAGATAATGCAGCGCAAGATGCAGATTTACTAGATAATTCTATCCACATAACTGATTTAAGAACATTCCACCACATATGTCTACCTAATAAGCTCATGAGATTTACAAGCTAATTTTATCCACAGAGCTGCCTTGAGAACATTTTCCCGTTCTCCCACATAAAGCTACCTGATCAAAATAAATCAGTGTGTGGAAGTGGAGCTGAAGATGGTGGGTGCAGATACCAGAGAATAAATTATAGTCTATATTTAAGATGGATATGGGTGTAAATATTCATGGAATTCTGGATACTTCACCAGCTTTAGAACAGGTGATATAAGGGAGTGTCCCTGTGACAGAATAGGGGAGCTCTTTTCTAACAAATGACCGCTTTTATCACAAAGAAGCTTGTGGCCTGTGGTGGGAATCTGCTCTTGGAAGATATTCTGCACTGGGGCATTATTTTCTTTATTCTGGAAACTATGTGTAGAATTTCATCTTTACTAATGAGCATACTGAATGTTATACTTAGGTTTAATGTTGGGTTCAGCTAAAATGTAAAATCTAACAGTTGGTTAGTCAACATTAGTCGCAGAGGAGCATTTATGTTATTAAACATAACATCAACATGCTTTGAAAATATGATCATGTATTCCTGCAGATGAAGGGATTTATTTCTGTATGGGGGTTCAATAGAATTTGACTGCTTGCCTTAGTTTTAAAGCTAGCTTTATACAAACTTTATGGGTGACTTCATAATATTGGGGCCTTAAACAATCCATTGTTATTTCTGTCTTATCTCTGTCTTGAATTTCCTTTCACTGTTCCTTCAGTTCACTATTCATCGTATTGATCACTGATAATCTGTGATAACTGTATTCTTTTTCAAGCTCATGCAATTTCTTATTCCAGTCCTTACATAAGCCCATAAACCATAATCCAAGATGGACGTGCAGACAACATTCATACAAATCTGATAGCGCAGTCAGAATTAACATGAGCTTCAAGAAAATCACACATATATTGTTTTGTTTTGGGGGGGACTTTAAATGTTGTTAACCTTCCATAGTATGGGGGGGGGGTTAGCCAGATGGGAGAGGGTCTAGAGAACATATTTCTAATTGAAAACCATTATGGTCTGATAAAAGTCATGGCACCAGAGAGATAGAAGATATATTATTAACTAATTGCTGAGAAAGAAAGCTATGGTCTAGCTTATTAGACATGCAGGGTCTGGGGTGAACTGCATATAATAACACAGGTCTTAGAGTGGCTACCACCAAATATTGCATCAATTTAAAGGAGTATGTAAAGGAATGAACTCATAGGTTAGTACTAAGCTAATTGCCCTTGCAAGCCATTTTAAGCCTAGCTAATTATCCCTTGTGAGACTCAAACACTGCATCTTGTGTTTGTAAGGTAAACACCTTAACCATTAGACCACCCTCCCAACCCTTTCAAACTCTTTAGGGTTTTCTAGCACCACAGTCCTGAGAAGACATTATGCAATCAACATCACCCATTATTATTGGGAGCCCTTGTACATTGGCTGTTTAGAATATATCTTGCTTCCATTCATCCTGTGCTGCAATGGAGCTACAGAGAAATAACAGCTATCAGATGTTGAGCACTTCTAAAAACAGACCAGCCTCTAACCCAATTGCCAGTGAGGATTATGCACTGCAATTGTAGCAGTAGTATAGCTTTTAATAGTTACAAAGAAATGAGCCCTTGTCTGAATAGAACCACAACTCCATGTTTTCATGCTAAAGTGCAGCTGAAGGAAGTAGAATAGTGACAACCATGGCTAAATAATTTTAGATATCCTAGGTTAGACAGAAGTATTTCTTTATATGCAGTAACATATGGCATTTGCACTTTTATCCAGATAAGTAAATTAAATCTTTCACATAGGAATGTAGTCCATTAATATTTATACTACGGAGCTTCATAAAATTTGATGCAAAGCAAGATACAAAGCTCTTTGTAGCTTGCTCATGATGTTATGAGGTTTGTAACACATTCTAAGTGTGCTAGCTCTTGTCAGACACCCCTAACGGGGAATATGGTACAGTTACAGAGAGAGCCCTATGGAGTAAGACAAAAAAGCAGGATGCAGTGAGGATTATGCACTGCACGTATAACATATAAATGAGAATCCTATACACATTTAACCTTAAAAATGAATATATATTTAAAAAGCATTTAATTCTGAACAATCACATACATAACATATGTACAGACTATGTGCTTTCAAGATAATAAGGCTTAGAAGGCCTTCATCCCTTGGCAGCAGATGTATCACTTAGGGTTGCTTTTGTAAAACAGGGCACTGAAACCCATAAGAGAACCTGTAATATTATAAGCTAGCTAAACTGATTCATAACAAAATGTGCCATCTAAAATAAATAGCATTTTAAAAACTTCTCACATCCATTATTGCATTAAAAGCAAGGTTACAAAACATTAGTAAAGCCAGTCTTTGGCTGCAACAGTCCTTCTAGGTATTCAAAAATGTGTGTAGATTTGCAAAACAGTAACATAGCTGAGAAAATTACCAATTCTGCAATTTGGAACTTCCCACTGGCTGCATAGGCATGGAAAACTGGTAAATGACCAATTTAAATTAAGAAAATATTTTTTTTACAAATAACCAATCTGATGTTGTAAATCTTTATTCATTACCATTAGGACCTCGGTTCCATCTTCAGAACTGATATGGCTGTTTCCAAGATCACGCCAGCCAAAAACTCTCAGCTAAGACCTACCCATGATGCCCCTCTCCTAGTTACTCCAGATCTCATTTGCCGCATTCCTAGTCAGATGTGCTAGCCATCTCTCTCAAAGCTAAGTAGAAAATTGTTAATTTTAAGACAGTTTCTCTTCAAAATTATTTAATTTTTAGTCAAGGTAGCCTTTTCTCACTGTCACCTATAACCTAAGCCTATTTCCTACCCTTTTCCTTGGTAATTTAATGTTTTACCTTTATTGGTACTGTCGCTCTCTCCTGTCTTTGACAGGCCTTTCCTTTTTACTAGTGGTATTTTTTTTTAAATAACATCATTGGTATTTTCTCCTTTAATTTTTCGATAGGATAGCCTTGTTGCCTTACTAAGTCAGACAAAGCTAAGTTGGGATTTAAACAGTGTGTCAAGTGTGGATGTAAGATGCCTAACTCAGATACACATGTTCGTTGTGTCTACTGTTTGGGCGTGGATCATATTAAAGCTGACTGTGACATTTGTGCTAGTTTTAGTAATTGTACAGTAGCAGAAAGTAAAACTTATCCTAAAAGGATTACTCAAGACACCTTTTTCAGAGGCTCTATCTGGGTTGGAGGTTTCACTCCCTCCAAAACCAAAAAACATAAGGAAAAACAGATTACTCAAGACACCTTTTTCGGAGGCTCTATCTGGTTTAGAATTCTCATCCCCTCCAAAGACCAAAAAGCATAAGGAAAAACGGATTACTCAAGACACCTTTTTCAGAGACTCTATCTGGGTCAGAAGTCTCACCCCCTCCAAAAACCAAAAAAAACATAAGGACAAATGGAGTCACTTGGTTCCTGCATCTTCATCAGTTATGGAACCGAGTTGGCTCCATGCTTCGCCGGTGCCCTCAGTGCAGACCTCTTCAGCACAAGGCTCTGTGTCTTCTTCCTCAATGCTGTCCATGATATTCACCCCTATTTCAGTTCTGACCTTGGCACCACTGACTTTGGTGCCGTCCTTGGATCTGACATCGGCTCCAATGACTGTACCTGCTTTGGCACCATCCCCAGCCATGGTGCTGACAGTTTCTTCGGCTCCATTGGCTCCAAAACTTGAATACCTGCCAAGGACAAGATACTTCCACTCTGGTGCATACTGCCTCGGTTCAGACAGCGGTATTTTCCCTGTCAGCACCGTCCACCCTTGCTGCATTGGCTCCGGTGGAACTGATGCTCTCCCGAAGCAGTGCTTGGATCATCCATACCTTGGTACCTAGCCAGGCACCTATTTTATCACTGGCACCATCTATGTCCACGGCTCCGACAGCTTCCCGTTCTCTCAGAGCTCCTCACCTGGAGGTGGGCTCCTCAAGGCGAGGTGTGACCCTAGTTTCCGAGGTTGTCCCTCCCAGTTCCAGACTCCCATCCCTCCTTAGGTGGGCCTGCTGTACAGGTAGTGGACTTGCAGTCAGTACCAATTACATCATTATCAGAACCCTCCCCTAGCATGCACCTCTCCCAACCCTCTATTTCAGGACCCCGGGCACAGGAGTCACAAGAACCCTCTTTAAAGGGAACCTCTTTTCCTGGGTCCTCCTCAGAAGATCCCACTGGGGAGCCACCCTGGAAGAAATGGTGCAAGAGGAAGCACCTTAACTCACTGGAGGAATCTATCACTGAAGTCACTGATTGTGATGAAGGGGCAGGGTCCCCACGGTCTTCCCCAGATGACATCTCATTCGGAGACATTCTTGCAATCCTCAAGCAGTGGGGAGACTGGAAGTCCTATAACCCTTCTTCTGAGGAATCAGGCCTTCTGTGCCTGGCCATCTACTTCCTGTGTGACTCCACTGGTAGATGATCTTGTTAAAATTATTGTGCAGCATGCCTGGAAGGCCCCGGGCAATGTAGAACCTGTCCCTACACCTGAAGACCATTAGTCCTAGCAGTTGACAGTTGATTCTATGGTCGTGGCAGCAGCCACCAAGAGGGAACTGGCAGAAGATAGTTCCACCGTCCATCCTCCAAACTGAGAGTCCCAGACCATGGACAGACTAGGGAAATGGACCTATGCTTCAGCAACATTCGCCATTTGGTCACTGTACTATCTGGCACACTTTACACACCTCCAAACAGACCTAATTTCTGAAATGTCTCCCTCTTTGATGGGGTACTGCCTGATGAGGTGCATGATACTGTCGCCTCACAGCTAGCTACCCTTGAATCCATTTTAAACTCCTCAATGTGTTTGATATGTCACTCCACCGAGGGGGCAGCTTGAGCTGCCACATTAGGCATTATCATGAGACGTAATGCTTGCATACGGTTGTGTGACTTTGCAGACCCCTTTAAATCTTCCTTTGTCAATGCACCCGTCGACGAATCTGCACTTTTTGGACTCAAAGTACGAGACACACTTACACGTAGTGAGAAAGATGGAAAGACCTTGTCTGCTGTGGGCATATGCCTTTCCAACCCCAGAGGTCCTACTCCAGGAACCAGAAGGGAGGAAAAATATGGTTCAAGAAACCCAAGGACCTTTTCGTGTCACTCGTAGTGAACAATCCCCCCCGGGGCAGAGGGGGCTACTCATATGGAAGATGTCCCTTTCGGGGTAGAGGGGGTCCATGTAACCAGGGCGCTAGAGATTCTTTTTCTGGCAGACCCTGACAGCGCTCCTGAGCAGCGGCCTGATTGCTTTCCTCTGGAAGCAGTCAAGGGTTGTTTTTCTCTGCATCTACCAGCCTGACATCTTATTACTACTGATGTTTGGATGCACAGAATAATATCCAGAGGCTACCAAATACCATTCAATTTAACTCCCATCCCCGATGTACTACCCAATCAGAGGGAATTAGCAGCTTTAGAAATAGAAAAGCTGCTAAGGAAAAGAGTCATCCAACCAGTACCACCAGACCAGACAGGATCCAGGTTTTACTAGAGGTTCTTTTTAGTGCCAAAAAAAACAGGGGACTGGAGACCAATCCTGGATCTCAGCCTATTGAACAAATTTATCAAACTTCAAAATTTCCAGATGGTCATGATACAGTCCATTCTTCCCTTCCTAGGGAGGGATAACTGGATGTGCTCTATAGACTTCCAGGACACGTACTACCACATAAAGATGGATCACCACTCCCAGAGGTTTCTCCGCTCCCAGCTGGGAGCCAATCACTACCAGTTCAGGGCACTGCCATTCAGTCTCTCGACAGCCACTCAAGTGTTCACCAAATGTATGGCAGTTGTGGTAGCTCATCTTTGACTACAAAGACTTCAAGTGTTTCCCTATCAAGACGATTGGCTCCTTACCGCTCCGACCAGGAATCTTCTTACACTCAAGGTCTCGCTCTCCGCTTGGGGATTACAATCAACAAGGACAAATTTCAATGTCTCCAATGAAGACACTGGAATTCATTAGAGCGGTCTTCAACACAACATCCTGTCAAGCTTCTCCCCCTCTCACAGGTTTTCGAACATAACACACCAAATCCAAGACCTTCTTCCTCAGACCTATGTACCAGCATTTCTTGTACTGTAACGCTTAGGCTCCATGGAGGCTGCCATTACATTGGTACCACTGGTGAGACTGCACATTAGAATCCTACAGTGGCTCCTTTCTGCACAATGGTTGTTGCTAATTTACCCACTCGACCACATGTTACGTCTTTCAAACCATTGCAAGGAAGAAATGTTATGGTGGATGAACCCACAAACGATTCTTTGTTGTCGACCATTCTGTCTTCCCCAGCCCATGGCCATGGTGACCACAGACACTTCCCTATTAGGGTGGGGGGGGCATTTCCAGGGAAAGACTCTCCGAGGCACCTGGTCCCCATGGAGGCCAATTTGCACATAAATGTCCTGGAACTGAGGGCAGTTCTCCTAGCATTGCAAGCATTCCATGCGTCCCTACCCCCTGGCACCATTGCAATTCAGTCAGACAACATGTCAGTCGTCTGGTATATCAACAAGCAAGGCAGAACCAAGTCTTACCCCCTGTGTCGGGAAGTCATGAGGATTTGGCACTGGGCGATAGCTTCCAACCGCTTCCTTATAGCAACACACATTCTTCATTGTTATTTGGACAGGACTAAATCTTTCAGGAAAACAGGTCAATTGCTTGTGGCCTTGCAGGACCCAGATTGGGTAAACCTGTTTCCAAAGTGATTTTATCCTTCTGGGTTAGAAACATCATTACCTTTATCTACCAACAGAATAAGCTATCCTTACCTTCCAGAATAAAGGCTCATTCTACCAGATCTATGGCTACTTCTATAGCATTTCATTCCAGAGCCTCTATGGATGATATCTGCACAGCAGCCACTTGGGCAAGACCTCATACCTTTATATCTCATTACAAATTGGATTTGTCCTCCAGAGGACAAGCATCTTTTGGTTCTATGGTGCTCAGGAATATCCTTCCTTAGGGCCACCCAGGACTCAAGTAGCTGGGGACTCAGTCCTAATGGTAATGAATAAACAAAGATTTGCAACATCAGATAAAGAAGTTATGTCTTACCATAGCGTTCTATCTGTGTTGTAGATCTTTGTTCATTCATTACTTCCCACCCTCCTTACCCCTGCCTGGACTTCTGGTGGACTTTATGAACTCCTGGTTAGGGTATTTGCTCAGACAGAGCCTCCTACTAATTTTTTTCTATTACTACATCTATTATCTAAGGGTGGGCAAACTCGATTTGAAGTAACTAGGAGAGGGGCATTATGGATAGGTCTTAGCTGATTGTTTTTGGCTGGCGCAAGCTTGGAAATGGCCGTATCGGTTCTGAGGATGGAACCGAGGTCCTAATGGTAATGAATGAACAAAGATCTATGAAACAGATGGAACATTATGGTAAGACATAACTTCTTTTTATGTCAACTGAAATGCAAAATTAGTTATTGGTTATAGTGTCAAAAGAAGAAAGCAGAAAATTGGCAGTTGAAGTGGGTAACTCCAGAGGCAGATAAATAATTCAACAGCAAAATTCAGCTGAGATGACTTGATAAAGCACCAATAACTGTGTAAACTTGTGTTTTATATTATTTTATAATAAAGTCCTTTGAAGTCCATTTCAGCCTTGTGATTCAAGAGATTTTTTTTAATTCTAACAATAAAGGCACATTTTAGCACAGCACAGTTTACAAGAATAGTAGCAGCAGAGTGTTTTTTGTCTAAAGTAAGTGCAAGACTGACATTATAGCTGGACTTACCTGCATGCCTGTAAATGTTTCTCATTAGTCATATGACCAAGAATGGGTCTATATTATATGATCAAGGTTAAACTACACAAGATCGAGTTTAAATGATTGATTATCTGAAATGTTTAATCACTGGGTATTACAGAAAGACTGTTTAATTAGACTGTAGTTCAGTGGGGATTAGGGAATTTGCCCTCCCACTGTTGTGTGATCTTGGGGATGAGATATATATATATATATATATATATATATATATATATATATATATATATATATATATATATATATATATATATATATAAAATTAGCAGGGGGGTATAGTGGTGCAGGAGGCTTACCCCTGCAATAACACAGTGGGGGGGTTCAATGTTTCAGACTGTCAACCATTTGGTCTCAATGTTTTGTGGCTCACCGTTTTGAAACATCAAGCATTTGATATAGATCTGGCCAAGAATACCTGTCTGTTTTAATTTACAACATATGAAACACAAGTTCATATTCTCTCTATGCTTAAATTCACATGGGAGTGAAACTGTCCCATTGGCTTGAGTTTATGAATTGAATGTCAAAAGTGTACATGCAGATTTATACATCTTAACTAACAAATTTAGTGCTTTAAATTTAGACTCAGTTGAAATATTGCATTCTGCATCAGTATCCAGTTTAAAAGTAATGGCTTCTACATTGCATCTTCAGTTTTACATCCAAAAAGTCCTGCCCTAAATTCTGTACAGGACTCTGGTTATTCATCTCTACTATACCTACTAACATTTCAGTTTTATTTCACTCTCTGTTTTTAATATCATGCAAGTCTTGTGAATTAGCTTTAATTTCTTTGCTTACACACATCTGCATAATAAGTCTAAGCTCTACATAGTATGCAGATGCAAATGTAAGTTCTACATTGCCTCTTTTCATGTCTATAACCACAAGTGCAAACCACTTTATTTTTAACTGCTGCTTTCATAGGGTGCCATGTCCTTACTCTATTGCTACTTTTACTTTTATTTCATGTATGTGCTTCAAATTTCATTTTACTTTCATTTTCAGTTACTGCCTTTATTTTGCACACTTCCAGTCACTCAAGCTAGACATTTTTAAATGGATTGTCACACATTCAATCATTGTATCTGTCATCCAGTGTTTTATATAATGTTACATCAGATTCTCTTAACATTCTTCCTCTAACATAATCATTTTATATGTCTCACACAGTTCTGCCTCTTATTAAAGTCATAAGATTCAAGGTATTTAGCTCTGTTTTGAGCTCAGATTATTAAGCAACTATCATGTCCTCTGCCCCTTTTTTTGTGGTAAAAAGTAAATGCAAGTTTTTTCTTTGACCCACATTATGCTTGAAATCTTTGTTCTCATGTGGCTTTAGTGCCCATGGTATGTAGGGACATTGCACATTAGACCTTCTCTGCTTTCTCTACAGTTCTACTTGTGATATGCTACAGCTCAAATTTATGGATCTAAACCTGTCACATTTCAGATAAATTATAAGGTAGCTTCAAAGACATTAGTGGTTTATGTGTAGACATTCTTAGCAAAAATGAAAATGTTCAAAAAGATAAACAAACTCCGTATTAATGCTTATGTATCAGCAGTCATCACCTTATAGCTTGACAACTGCAGACATTCTTATAACTGTTGAAATACAACCTACAGGTGTTCATGGGAATCTGTAAGTGTCAATAAAATGTCAACTGGATCCAAAGTTATTATCCTGTTCAGAGCTCCCCATCTACATTAATCTATCAATGCACTAGTAAAGGACTCTATTGGTTCCAAGTCAAGCAAGCAATAATGCCCAAGAAGATGGGTGTGTGTTACTGGGGAAACAATGGACCATGCAGGGGCAGTAGAGGACCACTCTACCAATGGGAGTTCTGTTATTTCTCCTATAAGGCTCAACCACAAGGGCATTATTGCATTTATAAATCAGCTAACTATTAAATCAGTTTGTATTGATTTTATTATTAATATATACACTTTTTAATTTTTTGATGTAAAATACTTTTTCCACCTAATATTTTATAATGGCTATAGTATATGTAATTACTGTTGGAATATTATTTTACATTAATATGTATGTGTGTGTGTGTGTGTGTGTGTGTGTGTGGGGGGTGTGTGTGTGTGTGTATATATATATATATATATCACACACATATAGATTGATATTTTGTAATTATTTAATGTCCACATACGTACTCACACTAACAGAAACAAAGGCACAGAGACAGTTTCTCACACATATGCAAAAACTCAGATAAATAACCCAAATGCACACACAAAAGCATGGAAAGGTACAGATAAATTCAAACATGTACACAGAAACACACACATATGCACTCAAATACGAGCGCACACACACACATACACATAAATATGTCTAATAATTGCAACTACGTTTTTGACTGTCTGTACCTTAGATATCTCACTGTGACCAAATACATGAAAAAATACATACAGTGCAAAACATTGCATCTACTCAACATACATCTTAACTATCCTTGATTTTACCTCATATTTTTGCTCTCTGCCTTGAAAATGTTTGGGACTACGGTCAGTCAATAAACCCAGTCATTACAGTTTCATATTTCTTACTATTCAGAAAAAGCATGTAAATACAAATCCTCTTGCTCTTTTAACTTTTTAAGAGAATTAGAGAAATATTTAAAAAATTGGATAGCTGCGGTGGTGCAGCGGTTAGCGTTGCTGCCTCACAGCAAGAGGTTTTCCAGTTCGATCCTTGGCTGGGGTGTCTTCTGTGCGGGGTCTGCATGTCCTCCCTGTGGTCGAGTGGGCTTCCACCAAGTGCTTTGGCTTCCTCCCAAAGACATGCTGTAGGTGGATTGGACATTCTAAATTGGCCCTAGGCATGAGTGTGTGCCTTCTGTGGAAGGTTGGGCACTGGGCTGGCAACTCGACACTGTAAAACTCCACTGCCAATCATGAGTGAACAGGTGATCCACTGTGGTGACCCCTAACTGGGAAAAGACAAAAGCAGAAGTTTTGTTCTGATTGATTTTCCCATGCTTGCTAAATACAACTTTTTAAGTGCTGAGGACAGAGAGGGGAAAGTAAAATGGCAGCTTAGCCCTTTGTAAATGCTGCAGTTACTTTTGCTATTTTTTTCTTTTTTCTTTTTTATTTAGTTTGTTTGTTTTTGTTTGCTTTAGCTGATGCCTGCATTTAGTGTGCACTTCACTGCAGCTTAATATGCTACCATGAAGTCAGACTTGTTGCCAGTCTGTCCATTAATATCCTGTTAGAGAGCTTTTGTTTTCCAATAGGATATTATGTTCCATCAATTTTGTAAGATAAAATATTTAGAAGTGCGTTTGAAAAAAAAACATGTGAGCGTTCTTTTGGAAAGTCAAACACAACCTATAACAGCACCTAGCTTCCTCATGGCTATGACCATGCTCCCATCCTGACTAAACCACCATTTCTTACTGTTTATTTTCCACTGCCAATCTGCCTGTGAATCAGTCTGACTCTTTCATCCTTTCTTGTCCTTGTCTCTTTATCTTTCATCCCCATTACTGCTCCTACAACTTACCTATATCCATAATCATCTGCTCCTAACGTCCTGTCCTTACCCACCTCATCATCTTACCTAGCTACTGTTATCTCAACCTCTCCACAATCAGAACTTTTTCTACTTATGTTTTTCTTGATTATTTCTGCTTATACCTTTCCTCCTCCTCTATTTCTGTTCCTGCTTTAGTGACATCCTACCTCACTGATGTCAATATACGTATACCAAACCTAGCTGAGTGGGACTAACCCAGTCAACAAAGGATAAATAAATAAAAATTAATGTGCATCATCAATGCTTTTGTATCTCCAGCTATTACATGTAAATATGTCTTTGACTTATGTAAAATAATATAACCTCTGAAGTATAAGATAACTGTATTTATTGTTTGTTTCAGTACTACCTGCAAAGTAATGCTTAAAATGTTCATTCTAAATATGTAATTTATATGAAGCTTTTCTCCATGGGCTTCTGCTGAAAATGGGACTTGTGCCCAGTCGGAGTTTCATGATAAACAATAAATAACTAAATAATAACCTGGTAAGGTAAGGAAATTGTTTTTTAGGTGGAAGGTACTCCTACTAGAAATGAATAATAATAGGACTGCCTTCCAGTTATTTGTTTCACTCCACTTCTTATATGTGATACAAACCTTTTAAGCTCATCTGACAATAAAAGTGATCAGGAAATTGAATACATAGATGTGAAATTTCCAGTGGGTAGGTAAGAAATCCAGAATGGCTTGATCAGTTTTAACTGAGTGACAGGAAGGATAGAGGTCCCAGTTAGTTATCAGCTTTTACAACAGTGCAAATGAAGAAGTTTCACAACATTTGGACTGTGAATATTGGTTGACTTGAAAAGCAATGTTAAGTAGTAGAATTGGATTGGAAGAGCCACTATATATGTGAGTAGCTATGGGGATCTGAGGGGTATAAAACAGCACTTTATGGCCATAGAATTTAAGTGTAATTTGGGAAAGTGCATCCTAAAGGATGAAGATAGGAGTCTCTTGCAATTTTTGGTTCCCATAGAATGTGATGCTAAAGATGTGGTGACTCTGAACTGTGTATGGGGATGAAGAAAGGGAAACCATATTGAGGTACCACAACCAGCTAGTAGATGAAAGGAAATTGAAAAGTTGAGAAATGGTAAGAGATTAGTTTGGCTTGACTCAGAGGGATAGAGGAGATTTTTGCAGTTGCAGTTGCAAAAAGAATGGGTAGTGGCAACATTATTGCAAGTGAGGGAATTCATTTAGGTGGATAAATCAATTTTAGGTAGGAAAAGATACATTCTAGGTAAAGATCTAGTTATAAGGTTTTACAAGAAATTAGGGCACCGGAGACAGAGAAATTAAGAAGAAAATGGACTGAGATATTTGGAAGGGCATATTCCGAGGAGAGGTAGGGAAAAGTATGTGCATTAATAAAAGGATCTATTAAGGCAAGACAATTCAAAATCTTTGGGTGGAGGTGCCTACATAAATATTTTTACAATCCGAATAGGCTATCTAACATGTTCCCTGATCACAATCTAGAATGCTGGAGATGTGGAACAGGGGATAGAGAGAGACATGGACATAAACCATTTGGGAGTGTCACTTGTCAGAGGGGCACTTAAGAGAAACTGAAATTCTAATAAAAGGGTTCTGGAAGTAGACCTATAATTGACAAAAATCTAATTTTATTGGGTGTCAGACAGGAAAATAAGACACACTGGATGCCTCAACAACTGATCTTTTTGATAATGATAATAGCAAAAAAGTGATAATTTGGAAGTGATATAGTAGAGAGAGAGAGAGAGAGAGAGAGAGAGAGAGAGAGACCAAGGATTCAAGAATTCTATAGGTTGGTTGATGAGGTGGCAAGAGATGAGCGGTATGGTATTAAGGGGAGAGTCATAGATGGATAGAACAATAAGTGGTTACCTTGGACTTGTTTTACTGAACAGTGACCAGATACTTAGATGACTGTGTGGGACTGAAAATTTAGACCCAAAAGTTTACCCCTTTTTCACTGATGAATGAGGCAGTAATTCAACCCATCTGGTTAAAGAATGGAACCTGCATATAAGGCCATTATTAGATCAGAGAGAGGGAGGGAATGAGCGAATTAAAGAAGGAAGAATGTTTTTATATTATAACAATTTCCTTTGATAAGTAGTTTTCTATATTTTCTATTTTGTATTACATTTTAAGAATGAAAATGAATGTAAAATATTGCAGTTGTAAAATGACACTGTTATGGAACTGTGATTATAAGTTGAGCATTTGTTAAAAATTGTTTGTATGGCTTGAACAACTTTGAAGGATAATAAAAAAAGAATAAAGATGCAAGGTAAAATAAATAGAGTGGCTCAGTGTTTCCTCTGTGAAATGTAAAAATTGAGATTAATATGTCATCGTGAGATACAAAATACTGTTGGAAAAATCAATTAATTTATTAAAATATGAAACATGATAGTCATTTTTTGGTGTTTTACATTGAAATATGAAAATGAAATAACTGCTGAGCATCTTTATTTTCTTCAGTACTTGCAGGCATACTGGAAAAGATCCAGTTCTTCATCATCTAGGTAATTCTCGATCCGATATTTTTACTGAAGTAAGAAAATTATAATTTTATCAATAATATGAACATCATGGATACAATTTTCAAACATAAAGGATCAATGAAAAAGACACACACCGGGATTCATGAAGCTTGCGCCAGGTGCTGGCGTAGCGTAGGCGGTATAATGCCAAATATGTCCGCCGAGCGATTCAGGTACGATCCAATTCCACGTGCACTACCAGTGTATGCCAGATCTGTGCAGCTCTCGGCTCAGGTATGCTAATCACCCCATGCACAGTACTGCAGCATGCAAATGAAGGTACATAGCGATTCATGAAGTGGTGTAGGCGTAGCATAAGCCTACAGAAATGTAAACCAAAAAAAACAGCTTACATTTTGCCAAACAGAACATCGGAGCCATGAAAGCGGACCAGACTCATGTATTACAAAGTTAACATATGCCAATGGCTAAATATATAGCCAATGGCATAAGAAAAGATGCACAACACATAAAAAAAAACATTTAATGTCATGGCCACAGTAACGCAAAGTACAACTGCAGGGCATGTGTGCGCAAATGGGAACACAAGGAAAATATATACAAATGTCATAAAATTACAATGTAACACAAATCATGATTTCACCATAATAGTCAATGGTATGCATGCTACACCACAACCAAGCTGCAAGGGTTTCTTAGGGTCTGTGACAGTGTTTGGCGCAGTAACTCTGAATTAGTAGTCAATGCCATGCAAATGAGGCAAGTAATAGTGAATTGAAAACGTCCCGTGGGCCTAAGGATGTACCATACGGTGCAGCGCTACAACACCGAGGAGTGGTCTGGAGGTATACATGACATCAGCAGTGGGGTGTGCCACCATAGCTGTAAGCACATTGGAGCAATGCAAATCCGGGCTGCCCCTTGCTAAGCAAAGCCGCAGGATAGGGGTATGGATGTAGGTATAGCTTTGCTTAGCTGAGAGCACACATGGTGCCTGAAAGAGCATGTGTACGTGGATGAAAACGTGTCTGAAACCCAGTAAGCGGACGCATGCACCGTGCACCACAGCTCAAACAGGAAGTTTAGGGGAAGACAATAAGGAAATGCCGCAGTAGGATCATTGAAGTACAACTGAGCAATTAACACCTATTAACTCACAGTGGGCCACTGACGGCAGCTAACAAGGCTGCTAGCAGCAACCTGCAGAACAGGATAGGGGAGGTGTCGGATTGCAAAGAAAAGAGAACTGTCACCGCAGAGCAAAGCAAACCTGCAGTAGATCAGCTATAGAACACATTTTGCAAGACAATCCTGGTTTGGGAAAGTACAAAACAAGAAAGCAGGCTGCTGGATGCATGCCAGACAATGGGAGGGGAATCGTTAAGAAAAGTTAAGGCAAGGACAAGAGGTAATCCACAGCAGCTAAATGTAATTCAACGCCAAAGGCACCACAATAGCAGAACCTGTGGTAAAACACATAAGATACCCTGCAGCTCCAATTGTACATACACACCCTATGACATCATCAGTGTTCAAAGCACAATAGTATAAAGTGTGAAGGCACCTCACACACACTTGTGTATTCCCAAACACTGCACCATCGATGTAAACAGACGGGGAACTTTTACAATGTACTTGTTGGGAGCTGCCATAGCTGTGATTCATCACCATGTGTTGGAGACTGAAGGTGTTGTGGAGGATGATGCTGACAACCACCTCAGGCCCCAGAGGAGGAGAAGAGTGTTCAGACCAAGGGTAACCTACCAGGGACTACATGCTCTGGAGATAGTAGAGCATTACAGGGTGGACAGGGACATCATACAGCAAATAGTTGAGCAGTCCCGGCCACGCCTGAGATCCAGAAACAACAGAGGGGAACCAATCCCAGTGGACACAAAGGTATGTGCAAGCTTGAGAATACTAGCCACAGGTACCTTTCAAAGGCCAACTGGAGATATCATGGGGATCTCACAGGCATCAGCATCCAGGGTACTCCACCAGTTCCTGGATGCCATGTTACCACATGCCAATGAGCATATATACTTCCCCCGAACACAGGAGGAGTTGTCCAGCAATATGCGTCTCTTCCACCATGTGGCACACTACCCAGAGGTACTGGGTGCAATAGACTGCACGCACATAACATATCAAGTCACCACCCGGTGAGCATGGTAGGCGCTCCAAAAACTGCAAAGGATACCACTCCATCAACTGTCAGGTCGTGTGCAATGCCCAGGGCATTATCACGGATGTGTGTGCTGGCAGCCCTGGAAGCTACCATGACTCCCACATCTGGCATGCCTCACAGCTGTATCAGGTATTTGTCAGGGGGGACATCCCATATGGCCACCTTGTGGGGGATGCTGGCTATGCACTGGAGCCGTGGATGATGACTCCCATCAGAAATGCACACACACCCATGCAAGAACGCCATAATGAGGCACACGCACAAACCAGAATCATCATAGAGCATGTGTTTGGGATGCTGAAATCATGGTTCCATTGCTTGGACATATCTGGTGGAGCCTTGCAGTACTCTCCAGGCACGTGTGCTCACATCTTTATAGTATGTGCCATGCTACATAATATGATCCTGCGGAACCAGCTGCAGCAGGGACATAATGGTGAAGGCCCTCACAGCCCACTGCAATTGCCAAGGCCATCACAGGCACAGAGGGATTTAGACCACGAACACCCTGTGCCAGCCCCAGTAGGAAGACGGAGGTGTGCCCAATATGCCCACGCCTTGGCAATAGCAATAGCACATACACTGACAGTGTAGGCCCCTACGGACTGACACACGTCTCCACCTGCACATACAGTAAAATGGATGGCACACACACATGACCACCTGTAAATTGTAATGTATAGGTGGCCTACTGTGTGAATCCTACATAGGGAGCCCTCAACTATTGCACACACAACAGCTATTGGAACAAGGAAAGTCAACACCTGAACAGTAAATGAAGCTAACAGCATATGTTGATACTGTATGTATAGGTTCCTAGGTACATCGGTAGGTACATGCCCGATTGTCAGAGGCCATTCATCAGCCTAGGTAAAATGTGTCTGCTGTCGCCACCCCATTGATTAACTAACTGTCCCTCTGTGGAGCAGAGCCAATTGCGGGATCCATGTGTGTAACGACTGTTCCCCACCCACTCTGCATGGATTCCCTGGTGTGTTAATGAGGGGCTCCATATAATGTAATCAGGGATATAGTGCCAAAGCATGGGGAGTACCCATGACAGGTATCCGTCACCCCAGCATTCTCTAGTTATGGTTGTGTCAAGGTGTAGCACATTACAGTGTGTGGCTCACTGTGACATAGATTCCCAATGCTGGAGCACATCCATTAAACATCACTTGGACATACCATTAATAGGTATCATCCATATGTAAACTAACTGAGTTACACATTTGATTGCAGTATGGAGGAACAGCCGTAGTACAGTCCACATACAAAACACCATAACACTTGTACAAATCCCAGATGACCAAGTGGTAAAGCCACTGACTGTGTCGTGCATGTTCCCGGTTCCACGTCCTGTAAGGTCCGTTACGTTACCCAATGGCATGAATAATGGATGTTGGATGCAGGTCATTAGAGCACGTTTAAGCACATGTTAGCGGGTTTATGTGGCGGCAGTGACGGTAAGTGTTGTTTAAAAATGACTACACGGATATGCGCAAAACAGATCTAAGCTTTGCTGAATATCGTGCAGATCACGGTCAAAGATGTCCAGAACAGGTGAAACCAGCATTATTCACCCTTTTACTAATAGTGCCTGCTCTGAGAGGTAAAACGACCACTGCCAGGAGTAGAACACGCAACTATGTACACAATCACCTACCACTAAGCTACCCGAGATGTACCAATGGCAGGTGTGTATTGTGACAGGTTAAAACACAAAAGGGCGGAGTTCAGGAAACAGTATACACCGCCATGTACCCAACAAAAGGTGTGTTCACTCTCTCTCTCTCTCAGTATATATATATATATATATATATATATATATATATATATATATATATATATATATAAAATATATATATATAAAATAGAGATAGAAAGGGTGATAGAGAGATATATGTCGATCTATACGGATATACATATATCTGCAAATATATAGATAGGTTAACGACATGTACACAACCATGGAGGTACAAATAAATAGGATACTGCCAACTACCGAATGCTTTACATACTGACACGCGTAATCACGAGGCTTAAAGACCGAAATACCACAGTACCGGAACATTAGAACCGCGAGTAATATTATCACGATGTTAAGGGACATTTAGTTATTGCTGCTGGTGCTGCGGTCCAGGTAGGTACTGTGTTTAAGTGTGTTTCTGATTGCTGTAGTGTGTAAGTGTGTGCTGAGAGTGTGGTGTGTGTTTCCGTGGGACTGTAATGTGTGTGTGTGTGTGTGTGTGTGTGTGTGTGTGTGTGTGTGTGTGTGTGTGTGTGTGTGTGTGTTTGCATCGTGTGTCTGTTCTTGCTAACTCGAAGGTAGATTATTACAGTAGGTGTGGTCATAGCCAGCCTTAGGCATACGGTTACCACCTGTCCCACTTTGAGAGGGACAGTCCCTCTTTGGGCAGTTGTGTCCTGACAAAAATATTAAAAAGGGCAAATGTCCTGAGATTGTAGGACATAATTATGTCACATATATTATGTAATAGTTGCATTAAATACTTATTCCTGTATCTAAAATACGTAAATGTTACAAGAAACATAATAAGTAACTAAAGTGCTACAAGAATAAGGTTTTATTTAGGACAAAAGTAAGTTCTATCTTTTGTACTGACCATGGATATGTGTCAGCCTCTAAACCCCGATGTGTGTCCTGCAAATGTCCCACTATGGCCATTTGAAAAGGTGGCAACCCAAGCCAAAGAGGTTCAGTCACCAACGCAACTGCAATGAGTGCAAATATCTGTGACAGAAATACACGAGACAGCTTTCATGTAGCAACATTTCATTACATATCGATGTATTTCCAGAGGGATTGAAGGATCAACATCACCTGCATGCTATATAGGAACCAATTAACAATGGCTTAATGAATAAGCTTGCAATAACCATAGTATTAGTCTACTAAATGATAGGTCTTCAAATAGGGAAGGAGCCCCCACACACATATGGAATATGTATAAATGCAGTCCCCACAAACCTTTATCTGCTATGTACACCCACCTACATCTCCCCTACACCCGAAACAATTGTAATACAGACTGTAATAACATCACAAACATCAACTCACTCAATGACATCTGCAGAAGCGTTAACATACCTTGTGAGAGACACACTTGTAATGGCGCCATGTGAAATCATTGCTGTTGTACAATGGAACAGACGCTGATGTTACAGGTTTTGTTTGCAATAGTCTCATATCAGACGGTTGAGATAACAGCTACACTCACATGTAGAACTACATACTCTAGCCGTCACACACAATCCACGGGGGACATGAGTTCAAAATATCTGTGTCTCTCCATATAGCAGTTGCAATTAATCACAAAAAAACACATCCAGGCCGTCTGTAATTGGCTAATGGAGTAACTGCACAGCTGATGTGCATGTAATAATTTACTCCGGAACACCAACTGGTGGCAGGATACTACATGTTACAGGTATCTACGTATAAAAGGATGGCTTGCCATACATTCAAACCGTATGCTAATACCATAGAACCGTTTAAACAGGAAAGGAGTAAGACAGATATTTTCGTAAACTCGGACCACTAAGAAGGTATGTAAAACACTCAGTATGTTAGTGTATGTAGTCCCTGTTCTGTATTAATGAAAGTGTACGCAATGCATACAATGGGAAAAGGTATCATGTAGTAATGTCTTGCTGTGCATAGTAACGCTTGTAGAAATTGTGTGTACTGCTGTGGGCCACAAGGTAAACACCTCATACACCACAAGGGATGCTACATAAGGGCTTTAAACATAACAATTCCACTTCAGCCGCTGTCAGTGGTAGGGTTTGTCCAACAAGTATGTGCCATAACAGGGGATAGTATATGTTGATATACTGTAACAGTAGGCATATGTATGGGCGTATAACAAGAATAACATGCCTAAGGTGGTCCTGCTGTGCAATTATGCTTTGCATTATGGGATATTGTTTCAAAAATGTGAAATGTACAATATTGTAGGTAGATATGTCAAATATTTTACATAGCATTACTGTTATTTTATGCAAACATAAGGTATGTCTATTGGCATGTACAATACACAATAACAGGATACATATGGCTTGTAGTCACCAGACAGTGTAACAGCATGATAGCTAATTGAAATGGAAGAGCTACTCAATTATCCATGCACAAAGGACATGTAATAGCTTCATAGGTTCATAGTTAGGTACTATGCTGTCTGGCCAAGTCCATTTGTAAGCCCAACTACAGTGATTTCACTGGCGGCACCTCCCTAGGTTAGTGTCCTGTGCCTGTGAACAGCAGAGCCATTTGTTTCCTGCACCTGTGTACAGTACAGCCACTGCAGTGATCCCTGGCATACATGTCTGTCTCCCATCCACCCATCGAGGTATCTCATGAACAGTGCTAGTGAGGGTCCATGCCTGATGTACATAGGAATCATGTTCCAAAGCATGGTGAGTGTCCGGTTCAGGAATGTATCCCTCCAGCACGTCCTACTCATCGTTGCGTTTGGGTACATAACCCAGAGCATGTTGCTCTCAGTGGCTTTTGTTTATGTTGCTTATGTGGAGCATATCCATCAATATTGTTGTGAACATGGGCCTTGTATGTACAGCAGAGGTCACCTCTGAGTATGCAGTATGCAAATGAGTACAGCTGGGGTTTCTGTAGTTGTGCTGCATCCTTCGGAGGTCAGTAATCCTGTTGGTGTGTTAATGTTGTGGTATTTAAAGCCATTGCTGTTCCATAAGGTACACCCCAAATGGGGTGTTGTACCCTTGAACGTGTTTCATAAGTCAGGAGTACAGAGGTACAATGGCTGCCTTTGTTCCGGCTACAAACCCATTACAGATTAGAGTGGCCACGTAGAAGGATATCCACGCCATCTTGACAATATGGTTATCAAAGGAGTGGGTGCTATTTACATGTGTACTAAGATCCCTTATAATGTCTTATGTATGTAGGGGACTACCACCTATGTGATATTCAGTGGGTGATTGGTGTAATCCAAAGGGGATGTCTATGCACCTTGTGACATGCAGCTTGAGGCCATGTTATCGACACCAGGTATCCGTCACAGTGACACCCTTATGAGGGGTGTCTGTATCAGCTGGTGAATCAATCATGGCTCCTAGTTTGCAGTCATCTGGAAACCTATTCAAGGAAAGTCCTTCTGTGCTAGCCAGTACCTCAGGGAAGCATATACCGAACATGAGGGGCCCTATGACTGAGGACTGGGGTACGCCAATTGTAACTGCTGTACAGTAGGAACTACGGTATGCTACCCTCACTGTGTGGGTCCTGTCCATGAGCCACTTTGCATAACATCTTGAGACGTAGGGGTCGATGTGCAGGTGGATGTGTATGTTGACAATACCAGAATGGGGAACGGTGTTGAAAGCCAATGAGAGGACAAGGTAGGCTGTGTGGACCTCCTTACCGTCATCTACTACCTTGGTAACTGCCTCAAAGGACTCCACCAGGTGTAGGAGCCATGGTCTGGCCCTAACAAATCCAACCTGGGTGGTATCAAAGGTTTGGAGGCCACCAATGTCTCTGTGTATGACTTCCATGATGATTCATAGATTCATAGATTCATAGATTAGTACTAAGCTAACTGCCCTTGCGAGCCATTTTAAGCCTAGCCAATTATCCCTTGTGAGATTCAAACCCTGCACCTTGTGTTTGTAAGGCAAACACCTTAACCATTAGGCCACCCTCCCAACCCCTATGTGCTCCATAGCCTTGCAGAACAGTCTAGTCAGGCATATAGGGCAATAGTTCCTCTGGTCCATTGTGGCGCCACCTTTGTGGAGTGTGATAACTGTTGCTGTGTGCCATTCAGGGGCCACAATGCCTGATACAAGGCTATTAGTGAATTTGGTGCCCAAGTGGGGAGCCATGTCATTCTGAGGTTTGTGTAAATCGCATCCTGGGATGTTGGACGGTCACATGGAGTCTGTGTTCCAGGCTTTAGAGAGTGCAGGTTTGAACTGCGTAGTTGTGACCGCAGGGACTCTGCATTGTTCCTGTATATATTTGGGCCCTTTAGGGTGTGAGAGGGGTGTAAAGTTAGCATTGAACCTATCTGCCAGGATGTTGCCAATATCAGTCGGTTCTGTAATGTTCCTGCCTAACCATTGTATGTCAGAGCAGATGTGGGTATTGCCATCGAGAATAGTGACATACCTCCATAACACTTTGTGGTAGTCCTTGGAATGTGTTGCAGTAATGTTTATGTAGCTAGCTTTGAAGGATGTGATAAGGGATCTCAGATTCCTACTGAGGCTGAACAGGGAGCTACCCCACCCATGGGATTGTACTCTACTTTGCAACAGTCTCCTCCTTCCATTGTACATTATGTCCATGGCAGTGGACCCCCAGAGTGGCATCCATTATCTGGTGGGTACCGTCATGGCTCTGTTTGGGATAGCATGATCCATGCAGTTGTGTAAGTGCTAATGAAGTGCAGTTGTGTATGTTTCAGCATTTGTAACTATATTGTCCATCTGCACGGGTGTCATGACATTTACTACTGCTGTCAGAAGAAGCCTGAAGTTGGCTTTGTAGAAATATTGTACTGTGTTTTCCGTGAAGGGTGTGGTACCGGGATGTGGATAACAAGGGTGATTAGCATACGTTCGGAACTGACCAACGAGGGGATAACCCCAGGTGTGGAACACCAGTCACACATGTTGGTAATGTCCAGGTCTAGGATATTGTTGTCCTTGGTGGTGGTGAATATAGGTTAATCCAGCAGATTGGAGGTTATGAATCCCAGAAAGTGTTGGCCTAATGTGTCGGTACATGAGTAGGTATCCCAGTTAAGTGTGAGGTAGTGTCAGTCTCACATCAGTAGTTCCTGTTTGAACCCTACTTTCCAGTACACCAAGAAGTGAGGACCATTAACCGTGGGGTATGGTGTGGAATCTGTAGCAAGCTACAATTTGTATAGCAGTTCTGGCCACAGTTAGTTGCACTTGGATTACCTCTGATGCATTGTGCTAAGCAACCAGCCTGGAGGTGTGTACATCCTTGTGAAATATGGACACACCTCCGCCGTGGGTGTTCCGGTCCTGGTTACATGACTGAAAGGTGTGGTCTGCATAATAGCCTGTCAGTGCAGGGGTGCTGTCTGGAGCCTAGAAGCAAGTCCCAGTCACTGCAGAGATATCGAAGTGGTCCATTATAAGGAGTGTCTCGGCTGAGTGCGTTTGAGATGAAGATGTCAAGCATTGAGTAACATTACCCTCAGGATTTGCTTGCCTGTTCCTGTTCTGTGGTGAATATGTTATTTGAAATGTGTCTAAAACAGGCAGTATAGGGGCAGCAAGAGCCTTAGAAGTTATCCGCAATCCCAGGGCCGACAGGTGCAGGTCATCTGTGCCAAAGCATCGTGTTTTGTCGACCACGTCATTCAAAGCAGACAGATACTTAATACCCTTGGAATGAGACCAGAAGCATAGACATCTGTTGAAGTGATTAATTCAGTCGTTGTACTGTGGTATCAGTCTGGACTAATGCAGAATGCTTCTCAGGGCTTGGGCGATACCTGCCTGGGCTACAAGATCGGAGAGCTATTGCATGTCCCTGTACATGTAGTCCAGGAAGTTACATCTCAGGGCATTCACACTAACATGGAGAATGACAGTCATATTGTACCTGTTGAGGAGTGACCTGAGTGCATAGGTTATGTTGCGGATCCTGTTACCCGACAGCCAGATGAAAGTGACTATCACCTTGTGTAGCCTGCTGAGTGGGACATCAGTGTGACCGCCTACAGAGTCACCTATGACTAGTGTGTCGGGTATGTTATAACACCCTATTGGCTGTAGTTGATGGGCACACATGAGTCTGTGGGCTATAAGTAATTGGTAATGTGTTTGGTGATGGGGGCTGCCTCTGTTGCCTGCACAGAGTAGTATGGAGAGGCTCCTCAAATGTTGTAGTCTTACTATGTGTGGCCTGTGGTGGTGGAGATCTAGTGAGACTATGTGATGAGTGGGGTATGGTGCAAACGTTTAACATCCCCACATGATTGTCAGGTTCAGTCTGGGTTGGAGAGAGCATTACCTCCACCATGGCTACATATGTGCATCTCAGGCTGTAGTGTCATATGTTAGGAGGTGATCATTGACTGTGTACATGAGACAATTGCTATATTGCCTCATCTTGCCCATATTCATCATATAGACAGGCAATAACACTGGTAATTGACACTTGGGCATGCCTGTATATTCAACCATTTCTCACAAGATATGTGAGGTAAATGTGTACAACAGCTGTTGTACTGTAAGCAAGCTGGAAATGTAAGGACAAACAGTGTTTACCTGTAGGAAATGAGTAGGATTGTGTGCTATAGTAATTAGTAGCTCATGAAGTGCTTACATGTTCTGAACAAGTGCTGAGCATGAATAAGCAATACAGATAGGGTGTTGGATAAAATAAACTCACTGCCCCCCCCCCAAACAGGTACACAATCACATATCCATGAACACTACAGAGCCCCTGTAACCATAACTATGATGGTACAAGGTGCACTCAGGCTGCATGTGACCTGTCCACATCCCTGGTCGTATAATACACATATGTCAAAACAGTTTGCTCTACACATACACTTTCATGTAAAACATAGGTTCATGTCAGTCTGTGAAAACACTGAATGGAGCACACCAACAGTTATCACAACCCACAAAGTGGAAACGCCACTCATAATGGGAGGCACTGCACTATTACCCTGCTGAGTATGGTCTGAAAGTCCATGAACCTTAATCAACGTAGATGTTGTTAGCAGTACAGATGTAGATGACAGTACAGATGATTTCACACTGCATAGCATACCTGTGACAGGTCATAGGACATCATCACCCATACTGTGTTCCACCTACACTCAGTATACTAGATGTACCTTCGTATGTCACAGGAGTGTTCTACCAGTGGCCTGTTGACAGAAGCAACACTACAAAAGGTGTCTGAGTGACATGTGCATATCACACCAGTGGCAGCTACAGTAAAACAGGGTTAATGTTTTGTACTCCCACCTCATTGTAGCCCATACCACGCAGACAAATGGGAGGCATCTGTGTATGTAAGTATGTGAATGGCCATGCCCTAGGAGCAATAGCTGACTCAGTGTTGTGGACAACATACAGAATGGGCTTTGTGGGTGAGATGCGTGACATATGTGCACAATCTGACAGCTGCTTATTGCATTGTCACCGCTAGGTTAATAACCCTGTACCCATTAACTACCACCTAGGCAGTGGTCAACATTATGGACACTGTGTGTAAGGGATGGTGCTGTGTAGTTTACCTCCCTGAGCTAGTGATGTTACCAGGCCTATTAGGTAGTCATAAGAGGCAACCCAAGTCATGACAGGGTGCCATCCATGAGCATGGAGATCATTAGACAGCCATACTCAGCACTCAAGTGACCAATATCGGATCACATATCACCTTTAAGGGGTATTGGCCATGCTTGGATGGGCGACACCAGCCTTCACAATCTTCATCTCCACTATGCAGCATGCTGCCTACCCTCCATAAAGACATGTGCAACACTGTGATGTTGGACATGCTACACGTACATATCCTGATCTGAAAGACATACGTCATGGACAGCCACCTTCCTAGTACAAGGATCACCACATGCTGGACAGATCCCTGTGCCATACATGTTACATACTCCTGCCATACCATACAACCCTGTCCAGCAAAGCTGCACATGTCATCTCTGTCATACATGGTGTGATGACCGCATGGTAGATGTATCATTAACTGTCTGGATCAGTAATGTGGCACTGATTCACCTGTCGGCAGGAACATGGCTGTCGGATACAGCTAGAAAACCTTACATCCTGTGCCCATACATGGCCCAGGGCATGCACATTACTACATGACCTTGGCCGTACATGCTATAGTTGATAACCATCCCTGCGAATACCATCTGGCTAGCCATTGTCCCATGTGTATCACATGTGCAACACAGGTGATACGTGGCAGGATGATGAACTGCTGTACAGTGCCGTGTAGATGTATATGGCAAAACACATGCATGTAAAGGTTTCCGTGCGCATGTCTGCATTGTCACTGCTCATGTCCATTAAGGCAGTGTATGTGTTGATATGTGACATATACACAGCATCAAGGTTAACAGCATTAATGTGGACACATCCAAGCATGTGCTAATAGGTAAGAACACCAGTACAGGCAAACAGACATGCCCACATCAAGACAGCATTCACATGGAGTATGAGCAATGTAATGAGGTGACACACATATATGGTGATAATATCCAATCCCCATCGAGTGTTACATGTGTGTGACACAAACATGTCAGTCATGTCAGTGACATGACGATTTGCAAAGACAACTGTTCATATGTACTAAATGTAATACACATGTATGTGCAGCTGTATCTCTGTGCATCTCTGAGATGCTGTGACCTGTCTCCATCATTATGTCTTCCAGATAATGCCTCGATCATGACTTCCAGCATATTGCCGCTTGGAGGATGATGCCCTCATACCTTACCTCCAGGATAACTATGAGGTATTGTTCAGCCATGTGCCACAGCATGCCCAGCAGTGTGATGACCTGTGGCAGGAACTTCACAGGAGGGTTAATGATGTGGGTGGCCATAACCGCACCTACCAGCAGGTGCGCAGACACTGCATGGACCTGATACGACATGTGAAACAGAGTGCCAATGCAATCGCCAGGGAACAAGGTAGAACAGGTGGTGGGCCACCAACCCAGCCCCCACTCACACCTACCGAGGAACTACTGGCCAGCCTGGGGACCCCATCAGAACAGCATCCACAAACTCTAGCTGCCATCGTGGAGGTGGGTGTCTCCCAACCACCGAGCCTGGAGTTGCCTGGTAAGTCACTACTGCACATATAACTATTATATCCCATTTAGTTGCATGTGTCACTGTACAATATGTAATGTAACATCATATGCAAGGTATGTTTACACACATGCCGCATACTATAGTATGCTACCCCATGTATGCACACATGTGCATACTCCATAGTATATGCTATTGTACTGGCGAATGTGTTAACATGCACAGTGCATCCTGTAGCTGTCATACAGTCATAGATAATGATCAAACTGCTGTGTCACCTCTATACAGGTACCTCTGGTGTGCCGCAGAGACAGCAGATCATTGCAGGTGAGACAGTTATCAGTATCAGACATGTTAATGCACAGATCTATTTGCCATGTGGCCAGTTAACACATGTACACATAATGTATGGTCCAGTCATGATATACAGGTCGCATCTTTTATCAATCACACTGGCTACCCATGTGCAATATATACAAACTAAATGAAACACCGATATGAAACCACAGTAACTGTCATTGCTAGATGTGTGGACAGCTGCGCATACAACGGTGGAGGTGTTGTTCAATGTAGGAATATGTACTATACATCAGAACAACACATGTGGGGTACGCAAACAGTACTACACAGTAAGCTGGGATATGGGCAGCCCACAGGATTCACCATTGTGGAATATGCCCCTGAAATGAGTGCAGACTTTGTGATGTGCCGTCTGACATGTCCCAGACATGTAGTGGTCCGGCTGCAACATTGTCTCACTATCCCATAAAACATACCCCACATACCAAACATACAACCCTTTGTCTGCATAACCCTGTGGACAACGGAGTATCTGACATCTATGGGTGTATGTCATATGGGACAACACAGACATGTGAGATAGACGGCTGTCACAAACATTTGGCCAACACATGTTCACACATGGCCATGGAGGATGGCCAGAGACATGTAGCAACACACAGTAGATGTGATGTGTATGTGTGTACACCCTGTTGTGCATTGTCTACACATGGTCCAACTATAGCCTTTGTTGAATGGTTATATAGTAGATGTGGAACACTGGACATCCTAAAAGCCTGTGCACAGCTTATGGAGGTGTCACTCAATTCAACGACATAAGATGTGTTTTACATCATGACTGTGTCACAGCATGACAGTAGTCACCTGTACAACTTCCACATACATACACAGACACCACATTAGGCCACAGATACCATACATTTCCCTTGCTGCTGTTGGACATCACTGTCAGCCATGCACCTTGTGTGTGTGGTACATAAATGTCATGTGGGACATGGTGTATTGACAAGTCTGTCATGTGTGGACACGGTTGCCAGGCAGCTAAGAAATGTTAGCAGTTGTGCAGGGGTGTCATCCGTATGTCTTCCAGTGAGCTGTCACACATGACACAGCATGGTTTAGTGTGTATACACCTCAGCGACGTGGGTCACAATCCACAGTATTTATGTATTGTGTATGCACACAGTCATGGCTATGCACTGTGTGTGTATTTCACACTGTATAGCAATAGAGACGCCTCATGATTCCATGCAATGGCACTGTGTCTGTACTTCACACTGTATAGCAATATAGATGCCTCATACTACCCTTCAATGGTCATGCACATCTGCTAAAAGTGCATTCTATCTGTAGGGCATACAGACAACACTGCAATGTGACACCATTACACCACTGTACATGTGTCAGGACACTATTGTGTCAAACATGTATGCATGTCAATGCACACGTCAGCAGATTACATGTCATATTACATGTTAATGTCAAGGACATATGCCTCACATCAGCCATGTGTACAGTTAACCTGTGCTGGTCCACATGGTGTACACAGGGATGCATGCTTACTACCATTGATTGTGTGAAATGCATGCCTTCTGCTACGACACATGCTTGCTGTTGTGTGAAACCCAGGGATGTATGCTAACTACCACTATTAATGTCTGAGCTGCATGCTGTCTGCTGTATCACACGCATGCTGCATGCCTTCTGTCAAATCACATGCATGGTCTGTGTGTGTGTCTGCGAGTGTGTGTGTGTGTGTGTGTGTGTCTGTGTGTCTGTGTGTGTGTGTGTGTGTGTGTGTGTGTGTGTGTGTGTGTGTGTGTGTGTGTGTGTGTGTGTGTCTGGGTGTGTCTCTATTGCAATGTAGAGTCTTTGTTTGCCTTCACAGGTGATGTAGGTGTGTTACCCTTCTGCGGTCCATCTGATGTTAGTGTCCCCACAGACTCTAGCAGTGATGAACATATGCTTGAGGTAAAGGCAGGGTTGTCAGGGGCTGAATCTGTGCCATTGGTTGCCATCCCACCTATATCCCCCTCTTCCCCGCACACAGTTCTCATGCCAACACATACCCCATCACCAGCGGTCATAGAGGAAGGACCGTTAGCGTGTGTTAGCTTGGAACAGGAACGTGTGGTGGCTACCGAAAGTGTGTCTTCACACCATGGTGTCAGTGAAATGACTGCAGATGTGCCACACAGGCATGTGGCCAGTGCTGCTCATAGGAGGACCTCTGGCTGACATGCACCTGCAGGACAGAGCGCAGCAGCTGGTGTCACCAGACGCATGTTTCAGACTGTAATGGCGGCACAGGCACGTGCTGAACGGCAAAACAGAGAAGGGCAGAGGCTTCAGAGGGCTGCTATCCATTCTTTAAACAACATCCAGGCATTGGCAAATGCTCAACAGCAGATTGCTGACGTTTTGGACAGGCGATTGGGTGACATGGTTGGAATCCTTGACCATGGCATGGCAATCCATGAGCGTGAGCTGTCTGTGCTGGAACATCTTGTAGGAGTGAGGCGTAGGCCATATGGATGTAGGCCAGCTACACCACCTGGTGCAGGTCTACGTGAACGAGCTACCTCACATGCCCGCTCCCATAGTGCCGGTAGTAGCAGCAGTGCAGCTGGTGCTGCGCTGTCCACACCAGGACACAGCAGGCCACATGGACATGGCCCTGGAAGGTCTCAGCAGGGACACGGGTCCAGTGGACATGTGTCATCGGACAGTACCCAATCTGTACTTCTGCCTGGTAGTGCCCGTGCAACCACTGGCAGGCACAGGTCACGTGGCTGTGGCCAGACACAGTGAGCTGTAAATCCTGGTCTGTACAATCTGGAGCTGTCAATAATACCCCTGTGTAGGCTGGACACATGGCAGAACTGTGTGCACACATACACGCACACACCAGAAACATCTGTAGGGCACCGCAACACCCATATGCAAAACAACCACACATGTCCAATTAGATCACAGGCCCTAACTCACACACATGATGTCATCCACTGGTGCAGCCTAGGCCCCTGGCAAACATTATCACCCTGTGCATATGATGATGCCTGTGCCGCATCCCTGTCATCCACACCATTGGTGCAGGGACATGCTCATATGGTCTGATGCACAGGGTGAACAGAATAGTGAGATAAGTGTATATTACAATTGTTGTGTACTGTTGACATGCAGCAGACATACCATGGAGTACAGGTTTAGAATGCATTGTTTTATGTTCACAGTATGTGTCTTGGTAAGGACAGTAACAGCATGTTGGTAATGATGCCCTGCTTCCCTCCTTAAGGTCTAATTGCATGTGCCATTAAGTACCAGTGTTTGCAGTTTCCCATGTGTAAATGTGGAGCACTCACAGGCATGTATGGCAATACCAGCATGCTATACGTAGCCTCAACCTCACTGTTAGAAAGGCTGACATTCCAAAGATGTCTACACATCTACTGATCCAGCAGCATGTGAGCTGTGTACTAGCCTGCAGTGGCTAGAGACTTGACATCCATACCGGGTGACATCACAGGTGCAGTTACATGGTGCAGGGGGTTTACACAGCGGTCTAGCTGATGTCAAGGGTAGAGGCCAGTTGATAGCATGAGGCCTCACTGTGTAGCAGTAATACACTTTCACATTACAGGATGAGAACACACACAGACATACACAGACACACACAGTAACATGCCCACACTCACGGGGTCAACGGCACTATAACACACACTTGATAGTGTTGAGGTGAGGACCCCTGCCTATGTGGTAATCGCCATTACAGTACTGTGCACCCACATGATGCGACACAGAGAATGAACATGTACAGGTAGTCAGTAATGCCTAAGACCGACGGCATCAACAGGGTAGTAGATTGCTTCACCTTGAGGGGTTAGGGGTCCTATCTGTTCTCTATGGTAGCATACATCCTCACTCCATGCACCAGACAGCCATACATACATACACACACACACTGGAGTCCACAAATGTCATGCACATACAGATAGCTAACATGTGTGTGATACACACACCACCCCTGCCTATGTCTTGCTTTCTACACTGCAGTATGTACAGATCTCTACAACAGTGTACAGGGGTGTGTAACAATTGGGATGTATTCCCCACCATACGTGGCATATATCATCACAGAAGCAAACACACATGGCAGTACTGTGAATCAAACACCTGCTATCTTATGATACGTCTGACAGACATGCAGCAGTATTGCCCGCATTACAATGTGTACCAACGCTACCTTCGGCAATTGTGCTGCTATATGCACATGGGAGGACTTAAGTGTTACAGGCGTCAAGTGATTTACAGTCAGTGACACCCTGACCGCTGTGTAGGTTGTATGTCTTCACCTTCAATTAACAGAAACATAGCTTACTGTTTGCACATGTTATGGTAGGACGGCTTGTGACACACCTGTGAGCTGTCTTCAGCAAACATCCATCTGCAAAGGTGGCCCACCACTTTATGTACACACATCCATCCATACCTGATGTACATCTTACCATACTGTCAGTATTTCACCATATACAGGTGTCAATGATGGGGCTGCATTGCAACTGCATGTTGTAGTAAGACACAGATGAATTGCAAACATCAGCTACTGCACATTCATGGTAGCTGAATGCACACCACTACATGTACATGTGTGTAGATCCTACATTCCTGTCATGTAGCCATGTTTGTATGCATTGCAATTGGTGGACATGTGTGATGATATACATAAGACATGGACTGTTGTATGATATGATAGTTGTCATGGGTAACCAGTACAGAGGGAATGTTAACACAGTCAACATTGCTACCTTATGTACTGTTAGCATTCAACAGCCATGGACCTACCTTCCATGTGCATGCGTGTAATTGCTGTAGCCACTTGTCTGCACGAAGGACAGAAAAAGCTATGCTATGTACATATGTGTTGTATGTGTGTGGGGCATGTACATATCCACAGCAGTTACATGTATGTCATATCCAAACATGAGTGTGTTTTCTGGTGTACAGCAACAGTTATCTGTTACAGCTGTATAAGACCCAGGGCCCCTGTTATGTGTACAGCCGACATGGTTATGAACAGTGGTATCATTGCATTGCATAACACATGATGGAACCTTGTCAGTACATGGGTAGTCTGCACAGTTGCTGCAGAGCTAGGTACAGTCCACTGGTCATGAGTAACATGGTGTTGTACTAATGTATGGATGTGTGTTGCTGGTCCAAGGACATGGTGATGTCTGAGGGCTACATACTAGAATGCGGCATTTACCACTGTGATCTGCACCTGACACATCTGTGATGGCTTTTGAGAGTGTACTGGTCAGTACATGTGAGTGGCCTTCATGTACGTGGGGACACTAACACCTGGAGCGGTCCGTAATGGTCTTATGGCCCACATGTCTGTATCTGAGGTATAGGGTGGTAGTGCTATTGTGCACAACTGAGCCTTATGCCAGGTGTTCCTCACTGCACAGATGTCAGTATTCACCATTGTTGGATCTAGATTGGCAGCTATGATTACGAACGCTACATATCTAGCACTGTTTAGCATACACATACAATGCAGTTGTCCTGTAGGTGTCAGGGTGTTTACCTGGTCTCAGGTTCTTCGTCTATGTATGGTACTATATGTGTGAAGTAGCCACTCCTGCCAGGACATCACCACGGGTGGTATTAGTGTGCCAGGTTTAGATTGGTGCAGCTAAGGTGATGGACAGCAGCAGATGTTGTGTAGAAGACCGGTGTCAGATATATGTAGTGCAGTGTTCATGCTAACAATGATGACTATCAACACACTGTGCCCTTCCGTGTTTAGAATCTGTGTGCATACAAGACAGCCCTTCGCTACTAAGTGTGTGAGCATGCCCAGTACGCCGTTGTGTAGATGGACACATAGTGCATTCCAAACGGACGTGTGCTACTAAGTGTGTGAGCATGCCCAGTGACACCTTGTGTCGGTTATGTGCCTCTGTGTATGAGCATCACCATTGTAATCCTGTATAGTGATAGTGGTCATCCAGGCAACAGATGGTCATACCCCACTTCAGGGTGGATTCTTACATTGAACACACTGGTTCACAGGTATGTACACCGTAACTGCCAGCATCCATGTCGATGTCTGCATTCCTAGAAGGTCATATTGACTGTCTTGAAAGGTGTACTGTCTGTGGCACATCTCGTATCTATGTAGTGTTTTAATAGTGCTCCGTAGATAGGCAGTTGTCCTGCTCACACCACTGCCATGTGTTTGTCTTCATCTGCCTTGGGACAGTAATATGCTTTTAGACTGCTCACACTCCATACAATCCCTATCGGCGTTTGTTCCATTGTTGATGATGTCACCCACCTAGAAGTATGTCTCTGGGAGTGCTGTGTTCCAATAATCTCGGTAGCGCATTCTGTAACTGCGTAATGCTGTAGTGTGATAATGTAGTTAGGTCTATGTTCTAATCCCAGCCCTGACAAGTGTGTGTTTGTTTCCAGCTGCCTGGGGACAGAGTAATGCTTTTAGACTGCTCACTCTCCATACAATCCCTATCGGCGTCTTTGCCTTTGCTGATGATGTCACCCACCTAGAAGTATGCCTCTGGGAGTGCTGCAATCCAGTAATCTCGGTAGCGCATTCTGTAACTGCGTAATGCTGTAGTGTGATAAGGTAGTTAGGTCTATGTTCTAATCCCAGCCCTGCTGTGTGTGTGTGTGTTTCCAGCTGCCTGGGGACAGAGTAATGCTTTTAGACTGCTCACTCTCCATACAATCCCTATCGGCGTCTTTGCCTTTGCTGATGATGTCACCCACCTAGAAGTATGCCTCTGGGAGTGCTGTGATCCAATAATCTCTGTAGCTCGTTCTGTAACTGCGTAATGCTGAAATGTGATAAGGTAGTTAGGTCTATGTTCAAATCCCAGCCCTGCCAAGTGTGTGTGTGTGTTTCCAATTGCCTGGGGACAGAGTAATGCTTTTAGACTGCTCACTCTCCATACAATCCCTATTGGCGTCTTTGCCTTTGCTGATGATGTCACCCACCTAGAAGTATGCCTCTGGGAGTGCTGTGATCCAGTAATCTTTGTAGCATGTTCTGTAACTACATAATGCTGTAGTGTGATAGAATAGACAGGTAGGTGTTCAATTCCAAGGCATGACAGGTGTGTGTGTTTGGCAGTCATATCCTATGTGTTAGTATCTGTGGGTGACTAGCTCCAGGATGTGTTGAGTGTGTTTTGTTGCTTTCCTATATAGTGTCCACAAATGTCATAATCGCCCAAGAGACTGGGTTGTCAACACATACACATACATTCGCCAATAGGTCTGGTGAGTAAATGTCAGCAGCCCTACTCTTACCCTTACTACAGTCTGACCCATGTGACGCAACGAAACACACTTGCCTTGATAGTAACACCACTACATAATGCAGGTGGCACATGTGGTTTCCTTTTCATTCTTGTCTAATGCTTTGGTGTCATGTGGTCTGCTGTTGTGATATAAATTCAATATCTACATATGTGCGTGTCTATGTATATGTGTGTGTGTGTGTGTGTGTGTGTGTGTGTGTGTGTGTGTGTATGTGTGTGTGTGTGTGTGTGTGTATATATATATATATATATATATATATATATATATATATATATATATATATATATATATATGTATGTGGACATTAGCACTATTGAATGCCTGTGCTGGATGATCTGTACATGATCACCTCAGATGTATGTATATCTGCCATGGCTTAGTGGTAAAGCACATCGTCTTTGGTGTGCAGGGTCCCGGGTTCTAGTTGCATAGAGACCGGTTATTTTGTTGCTGGGAAGAACAAGGGACATCGAATACGGTGATAGTAAGGCACCTTTAACCAGTTGTGTGCAGATCTGAGCGACAGTAAGCAGTGGTTATTAATTTGGAGGATCAGTATGGGTCATATAACTATGCATTAGAAGACAATACTATGCAAATGAGGTTGACAATAGTGAATCCCGTTTATCCCCAGGGTGTGATGCAGATCCCAAGAGTGTATGTGAATAGGTAGCCGGGTGCATGACTTGAATATAGGTGAAAGCATGGGGGGGGAGGGTCAGGCATACTGTACGTACATTGGAGCTTTGTGCCTCAGGATTGCTCCTGCCTTAGCACGCCTAAGCTAGGGGTGTGTCTATACCTGCATAGTGAAATTGGGAGGGACAACAGCAGTAGTGCAGTAGTCAAGGTGAACAGGCTGCACAAACAGGTGATAATTAGCACAATCAGCAGATTACATGGCCAGCTCGCCCCAGAACACTACGGTAAAGTGACCAATCACCATACACACAGGTTTCTTCCACACTCTACACCACAGGTGTATACATGTGGGGACATTTCTCGACACAATCCAACCAAATGAGAAGGGCTGCAGCAGGCAACATAGACCAGCATGTGCAGGAGGCTGAGGGTGGTGAGGATGTGAATGCTGCCGAACAACCCTTAGTGAGGTGGCATAAGACTTTACAGACCCAGGGTAACCTACCAGGGGCTACATGAGCTGGAGATAGTGGAGCGCTATGGGGTGGACAGAGACCTCCTACAGCAGCTTGTTGAGCTGTGCCGGCCACACCTGACACATCGAACAGACCGAGGGAAATCCATCTCAGTGGATACCAAGGTATGTGTTTGCCTAGGTATACTAGCCACAGGTACCTCCCAAAGCACAACTGGGGATATCATGGGGATCTCACAGGCATCTGCATCCAGAGTATTGCACCAGTTCACAGATGCCATGTCACCACATGCCAGTGAGCACGTACTTGCCCTCAACACACGTGATTTGTTGACCAGCAATATGCGTCTCTTCCACCAAATGGCAGACTACCCTGGGGTACTGGGTGATATAGCCTGCACGCACGTACGCATCAAAGCACCACCCAGTGAGCGGGGTAGGGCCTACATTACCTGCAGGGGCATACCCTCCAACAGCTAGGCCATATGCGATGGCCAGGGCATTAAACTGAATGTGTGTGCTGTCTTCCCTGGAAGCTATGACAATTCTGATATATGGCATCTGATGCAGGTGTATCACACATTTGCCAATATGAACATCCCCTACAGTCACCTAGTAGGGGATGCTGGGTAACCACTTGAGTCGTGGCTGATGACACCCATCAGCAATGCACACACACCTGAACAACTACACCACAATGAGGCACACGCACAGGCAAGACATATAATTGAGCATGTGTTTGGGATGCTCAGGTCACGGTTCTGGTGTCTGGACACATCCCTGGATCCTTGCAGTATTCACCAGCTACATGCACCCAAATTGTTATGGTATGTGCTATGCTACACAATCTGATCCTGCAGTAACAGTTGCAGCAGGAACAGCATGGGGCAGGGCCACACAGCCCTCCCACTAATGCCAATTCCTGTACAGGCACAGTGTGACTTGGAGGAGGAACTACCTGAGCTGGACCCAGTAGGTGAAAGGAGGCGTGCACAGTATGACCTGCCCTTGGCAAAGAGGCAACACATGGCATATGCACTGACACAGTAGGTACCCAGGGAATTTCACCCTCTCTGACTCGCACAGACAGTACAAGGGATGCCAAACATGACACTACCTGTACTCAGCCATGTATAGGAAGTGCACTGTGTGCATCTGACATAGGAAGCCCTCCAGCATCATCCTCAGGTCTGGAACACCCTCAAGATAAGTCAATCAACCTACCAATTGGCAGTTGTATTAGAATGTGTATTTACCTGTAGCTATGGTATGGATGTGAGCATACAAGGGAATTTGGTGGCCGACTGTTAGGGCAGCAGAAAGTACACGTCCAAAGTGGCACCATGACATCTGTAGCACATACCGGGGTCACAATAGTAGCCAGTAGTACACAGGGTGTCCTAACCCACTGCAGGTTATGGGCTGAACATCATGTGTGTCCATACAGCCCACACAAGTCTCATACAGCTGGACAGGTATAGACCAATACAGACAAATGCTGTACAATGGCCTCTGGATATGCCCAATGAATGACCCCAACCCCCACAGTCACACACACACAGACTACAGCAGGCCAGGCAGTTGGATGTAGGTTGTGAAGGCTAGGACGTCTGAAACCACTATGCTGCTAATTAAAGCTAGGATCTGACATACACTGGTATGCCTCCAACCAGCAATTTAGGTAGGTCCACACACTGAAATGGAGTACCTGGCATACCAGTACAGTAGTTGCAAATGTGTACAACTGTCAGCTGTGCCCCCTTCCAATGTACACATGTGAGAGTCATGTGCGCCACCCCCGTACTGTGTAGGACTGTGGATACAGTTGGATGTCCCCCCACGCTGTGCAGAAATGTAGCAACAGTCAATGCCACATGACCATTAGCTACCCTGCAGACACAGCATGCCACCTGTCGGTGTACAATGCAGGGGTCGGCACCACAGTACTGACTGTCTGGACATGTGACACGTGCGATCCAGTTAACCATACTGGGCATGCTCAAACACATGAAGGTATGACGGTAATGTCAGTTGACAACATGCGTAACAGTCATACTGGGCATGCTCATACACTGAAACACAGGATGGCCAGGTCTGCAAACACCAGTGGTCCAGACATATCTGCCAGTACATTGCTATACTGTTGGATGACTGTGCTGTATGGTATGTGTGTGGTACTGTCTATTGTCTGTATATATGCCATGGTGTATTGGTAATTCACATGAGCTGTGTGCGCAGGGTATTGCCACCAACATGTGCAAAGGACGGTTCTTTGTTTGCGGCCAGAACAACGCCTTTAGATAAGGAGTGGGTAAGGCACATTCCAGCAGGTGGGAGCGGTTATGCATGGGTTTGCATGGTGTTAAGCACTGCTGACCTCTGGTTACAGCTCCTTATACTTGTTTATACTCCACATTTCTTTAACAGTGCAATACTTGCATACTGGTAGACAAACACGCTTACACCCGCTCACTCACTCACTTGCACGTGCACCGACATTGGTGCTTCCATTTGTCACTCACGCTGGGTGGGCATGATCCCTTGTGATGCCTATTACATCGGACTACATGATTACAGTATCGGGTATGGCTAACCATTAGGCGACGGCAGGCGTTCGACTGTACGGAATCGGCAGCCTGTCCAGTGACATAATCATATTATATGCATGTTCCTCATACAATCTGCTCCCATCTGGCTGATACATGGGAACCGTTACTCTGCAATGCTGACATGTAAATGTGTTTTGGGAAACGCATCTCTCTGCCAGGTCATGATACCGCATACCTATTGTAGGTTTTCCACCTTTTAGATTGGCCGACGTGAGACTCTAGGAGTAACACCTTTCCCACTTTGCATGGGACAGTCCCTCATTAAGCATATGTGTCATGCGAGAATACTCTAGCCATAGCAAATGTCCTGATTAGAGGACAATATTATATTCTACGTGTCTGTAACAGTTGCATGTAACGGTTATTGTATACATGACACGTGAATATGTTATGTGAAGTAGCATAAGCAACTTGACTGCTGCTAGACTAAGCTTTGATTTGTGCTAATATGTATATTTCTGTACTATGCATGGCTGTAGGTATGTTCTGACCTGGTATGTCTGACATTTCTACAGAGCAGGTCCCACTTTGGCCATTTGGAAAGGTGGCAGCCCTATAGAACCTATATGTAGAGCTGTCACATTTGGCAAGGCAACACATACCCACAGCCAGTAGTAAACTGACCACTTCACTGGTTTGCATACGTTAAGGTTATTCTTGTAGCATTACAGTTGCTAATACTGTTTCCTATAACATGTAGCTGTTTCAGATACAACAAAATCATTTTATGACACCACTGCACACAATATATGAACTCTTTTCCCAAAATCGCAGGCCATGTGCTGTAACATTCATTTTGTAGGACACGACTGCCCAGAGTGGAGTGTCCCTCACAAAGGCGAACAGGTGGTAATCACAAACTATTATGCTATCATCTACCTAAGGTGGTCAATGGAATATGCGCTTTCCGTTACTAGCAGACCTCACATACGAATGGGGGAGAATGAACACTATCAGGGACACTGCATAACACCCTGAGGGACACATTTAGATGATTTGTTCTATTAACCTGACACATTGACAGTCACAGGGCATATGTATTCATTCACATTTGTCGAGGTACATGCTGTTTATGACTCATACATGTTGTCATTAGTCATTACGTGTATTCCGCCACCTGTCCACCTAATATCACTAGTTCTGGAAGTGTTTAGTTAGGACTGTGTTACATTCTGATTCGTAATCATGGACGTCCATGATAATCGGGTACAAAGCACTGATATAGTCACTATGTGTTCCCCCAATGGTTTACGGACTATTCAGTAGATGTGCTCTTCAGGTTTGGGAGGTATAGGCGTCTGCTATGCCCACACAGGAATATTAATTACTTCCACGGGGTGGGCCTAATACATCTCTGCCAACCAACACCTGCACACTTAGGCCCATTATTGCATACCCATGATTCCCCTACGTGAAACCCCTCTACAGCACTCATGACTCATACTTACTGTGAGCGCAGCTGGGGTATGAACACATCCCTACACACTGCCCACTCTCCCCATCTCGGGACACATGTCATACGTTTTGGCAACCCATGTGTTATTACACTTGCACAACCTACTGTTCCATGTACAGCTACATCCTGCTCACATCAATCACTATAGGGTTGCCTGTATAGTGAATTTTTGGTGTCGCGCAAGGGACCCCGTTATCCATGTTTAAAGTGTAGACCTTGCAGATCTCTCCCACTGGTACTTTCCTGCTGGTAGTTTGGAAATCAGCGGTGTATTTACCTTTATTGCTTGTCTGTATGTCTGACCGGCCTAGCTGGGTGGGGTGGGAGGTAAACGTTTGTGTATTGGACCTCCCAGTAACATATGCCCGGTCTGAACATATGTTACCCGTAATTGCTGTAACATAGCCTAGTTATGTACATGTGTATATCTACAGTAACATATATATATATAATATTATTCAGACGTATAATAGCAAAGCGTTCAGCAGTATAAATGTCCCCAAGTTATGAAAAAGTACAGCTAATAATCCAAGTAATAAACCAGGAGACAACCAAAGCTCACTTCACGTTTTCACTCTTATCAATATCCGAAAAATATATCCAAAAAAATGTAGTCGTACTGCAGAAAAATGCTTAAAATGAGCGTATTTAATATAGAGCGTATACACAACAGTAAGCGCTTTCGCCGTAGCTTCTTCAGACTGTTAAAATTCAAACTTACATTTAATTACCTTTATATATACTAATTAATGACGTATCATAGCCAATTAACCATTCTTAACTTTTTAAAAGAACACAGTGCATACAATTGATGGTTAACTAAATAAAACAACTCCATCTACCATCTAAAATGGATAAAGCATTCAATATCGCACTATATCTACAGACATAACTTTAACTAATATAATAAAATATAACGTTTTAATACACTCATAGTAAAACTAATATAAATCTAATATAAAAATATATGAAATATAAAGAATCTAAAAAATATATGTATGTATATACACACAACACTAATAAGTATTATACATGCTCTTCTAACTGCATGCATATACTCCCAAATGTAAACCAGGTATCCTTAAACTCTAAGCGAAGGTGAAGTCCTCAGCTTACATACATTGATACAGCAATACATACTTAGTCCACTACTGCTTACTAGTCTACTAAAAAACATTACTTCTAATACATAAAATACATAACTATAATCATCATTATTGAGCGCTAATTATGCTATAATGGCTATTTGTTCAGTTACTCGTATAGCACAAATATATATGTTAATAATTAATATGTCTAAACATTACATACTAGATATATATGATATATCACATAAAAATTTTAACATTGTAATATGTCGAGGCTGAAGTACTGATGCATACTTAAACTTCATATTAATTTCATTAACAAAATATATAAGAAATATATTTATGCATCCACCTGATATCGCAGCCATGACACACCTTTACACATTGCCCTCTCCAGAGCATTAGGGGCCCTACACACATTTTGTACCGCCTCGTGTATTCACAGGGTCTCCCGCCATTTATATTTGCACATATGTGCCTTTCCTGGTGTTATGGATTACGAACATTTGCGGGTTACAAGTGTAGGTGGTCACAACATGAACTACATTCCGTCTGTGTGTAATGTTGATGTAGCAGTTCAACGATATTATGGCCACTGGTATAACCCTGCCTCTGGTGTGAATAGCGGTGCTCTACTCACTCTTGTACAGCTTTATCTGACATACGCTGCAAGCACTATATAATACCTTAGTTGCTCTAGATTCCCTTCACAACCCTTGTGTATGCTTTCTTCTTTCGGCGTTCATTATATATATATATATATATTTTTTTTTCATATATTTCTTTATTTTATGTCTGTGGATATATATCTATATACACACACACACACACACACACACACACACACACATATATATATATATATATATATATATATATATATATATATAAATATATAAGTTACATCTGTACAAAACAACATACATTTGGTATGCTGGGAGCTGCTTACACCCGCGCAGGTGCACTTGCATATCCTTATTGTGAGTTACATATGTTTACTGCCAATTCTTTGTGCTTACGTGTGCCTTATTCATTATGACAGTACCACTTTGATTGATGGAATCCAGTTAACGGCCCCCTGCGAAACACACGTTTACTTTTACATGTTTAAATGTTGGCTTTACAGCACAGAGGCATTCATTACACAAGAAAATGATATGTGCTATAGTCCTACTTGAACAGGGAATGCATTTACGTTAGGCGGATGCTCTAACCACTACACTATTGGTGTTCTGCTTCATTTATATGTATACCCATGGTTCATAGCTACCCTAACATACGCCTCACCACTTCACTTACACAGCAGGCATCCATTCTCCTGCTGGGAAAAACACAGTACTACACATGCGACATTCCCTATTCCTTACTGCTCTGCACCCATTCTGCATGTTTACTCACTCCAAGCATATTCAGAACTCCAAAGCTTATAGTCGTGGCACATACGTGTGTTTGATTGTCAAGGTGTTCATGTGGTGATCCGGGTTTAGGCTTGTCCGACTGGTGACCAGAACTGCCCTGTACCTGTTCAAATGTCAGATGTAACACATGGACAGAGTTGGTCCCAATTTTAACATTCTACCTGTGTTTACAGGCGCAGGGTTTGGGCATCTCTGACCAGATTATTATGTTGGCACTACATAATATAGGGTGGGGGCTGGTTCCACTACATAATACAGGGTGAGGGGTGTTTCCACTGGTGTTTCCCTTCACTATTTCATTCATTCATATATACGATGAATATTATTCTGGAAATCACTTATGACTTCACTACAGGTATGCAATAGTACTGTCAACAAATGTGACAGTTGGTTGGTGTACATATGTGTACGGATCTCTGTAATACTCAGGGACTAATTTCAACAGTGACAGGGACAAGGCAATGACAAATCAGGGACAATCACGGACATTTCTACAATATTAGTACTATTAACTTGAAACATGTTGACAGATTCAGAGCCATATATATTAATACTTATTTTCTGCAGTTAAAAGTGTCTCTTACTCTTAATTATTGTCATTAGTCATTCAAGTGTCATTCAACACCTTTCCTCCAAAGGTCACTGGTTTTGTGAGTGATTAAGAGGCTGGCCAGTTATTGTGCGAATGCTCTGACCATTGGTAGGGTTGCCACATTTTCATATGTACAGGATGGGATATATTCTGGACACACCAGATTGTTTAGGCCAATACATACCCACGGTCAGTACAGAGTTTAGAACATTCATTATTTTCCTAGATGAAAGCCTATTCCTGTAGCACTTTAGTTGCTTATTCTGTTTCTTGTACGATTTACGTATTTTACATCCAGAAATAACTGTTTTAGGCAACTGTTACATGAAATATGGTACATAGTTATTTCCTACAATCACAGGACATTTGCCATTGTATCATTCTTGGTCAGGACACACCTACCCAAACAGTGACTGTCCCTCACAAAGTGGGTCACGAGGTACCCTGCTTACGTCAGCACCTTAATCACCCTATTTCCAAGTGCCACTATGCGATTGTGTACAATATATTCTCTTGATAATTCATGTGGGGAGACGTGCATCACAGGCAGGTGTTTGATCCCGGGTAGTAGGTTCTGCATGACCATCTAGAGGCTAATCAGTCTCGTGAACCACTACTGCACATACAACTTGTGTCCAGATGTCTACAGGACTGGACATCGTGTCGTGATACCAAGTCTGATGTTTACACAGGATATTTATCCCATGAGGGATATCCAAAAATTGAACAAACCAATAACCGTCCATTCTTTTGGATTTACGAAAATGTGTTAGGGTTTTACATGCAAGGGATACATAGTTTGCAATCCTGACACTGCCTAGGGTGACACTGCCTACTACATATGAGTAGCGGTCACTATGTGTAGATATGGCTGCACCAAGCTTGTAGCTCGAGTATGGCTGGATTTGGTGGATGTTCAGCAATGGGGGCCGGTTGTGTGCTGTAGAGGGGATGATGGGTATTCAATTATGCATCCAGAAGTGTTGCATTTGGATGGCCCAGTTCCATCCAGACCATTCTGTGGGTATGTGCCGGTGAAGTTTCTGTACATGTGTATCGCACATTGTAATATTCATATGTTTGTGTGATTGTGTTCTACAGTATGGCCTGTCAGGTTGTATTGCGGATGTGTATGCTTGTTCTTTGTGTTTTTTTCTGATTCACCCGCTGCTCCCTCATACACCTCCAGTTCACCTATTGTGCATCCAACACAGTCTCGCCTTTGTGGATAACATTACCCATCCCCCCCACACACATATTCCAGACACTCCATCCATCCCTTCTTTGGTTGATGGCCCATGGCACGGTCAAGGGAACACATTGGACACACTACATATGTCAGGTACCTGTATGGTTGTGAGGACTATCCTGGCATTTTTCACCTTCCACATGCTGTACATCACGCACATAGGTACATGCAAATACTTATCTTTCATGACATGGTAGGTACACCCGGGTAATACCCGTTCAACTTTGACACATCCTGACAAGAACGGCTCGGACCGCATATGGGTGGATTTTGGCCGAATGTTCTGATCATTGGTAGGATTGCCACCTTTTCATATGGCCAGGATGGGATATATTCCGGGCACAAATCAGATTCTACAGGACAACACATACCCACGGTCAGTACTACGGATAATACTTTTGTTTTATGCTTACATGTTAGCTTATTGTTGTAGCAGTTTATATGCTCCTTTTGTTTCATTTACTTGCTTATTCTATTTCTTGTAACATGTGGTATATTACATACGGAAATAACTATTGTATGTGACTATTACATGTGATGTGGGACATAATTATGTCATACGGTCGCAGGATATTTAACATTTATAATGGTTTTGGTATGGACACAACTGCCCAGCTGTGTACTATCCCTCACAATGTGGGACAGGTGGTAACCCTGACCATTGGGCTAGACATAGCTATTGGCGGCGCACTAACATGATGCGTTTCACTTCCACTTGGTGTAACTACTTACACTGCATTAGAATGCGGGCACACGATTTTAAATGTCATTTGTTCAAGGGATGGAGACTCGATATTTGCTAACGTGCATTTGTGTTTGCTTCTTAATTTTGTGTTCGCAAGAACTGTCTTGCATGCTTTGCATACGTTTCAGTATCCACAGACACTGACAGGCATGATTACTATTGCAGGCAGATTGTAATATTCAGCATTTTAGGTTGCACGTCAACAACCAACATTTCCACGCCTCCGTGCGGCACTTCGACACGCCCCATGCACTCACGCTCATTTCCTATGCACGTGGCTGTGGCAGCAGCGTGCCTTCATTAATATGCATATGGTGCTACTGCGCCATCTACACGCCGCATGGTCGGAGCAAGGCTAACGCTGGCCTTGCGCCGAGCTTCATGAATCCCGGGGACACTACAACTATATACACTATTTACAGAGGCCCAAAACTGATAAAATTATAAAACAATAGCAAAAAGTTTGCATAATGAACATCAGATAATTTAGAAAAAGTTAGAGTCTTTATGAAAAGTTTAAATGAGAAAAGAAACCTTTATCCAAGTATTATTAACAACATTTCTCAGACTTATTCTCACTTCTTTCATTTTGGTACCTCTGGAAATTACTTCATGGAGGGTCAGAAAATCTTCCATAGTTGGGAAGGTGGTAGACTTCAATTTTTCTTGTTATACACTTTCTAGCAATCACTAGTATTGTCCCTAAGAGGTATGAGTTGACATTGCTCATTACAAAACCTTCATTTACATTAAAGAATATTATTGATTTGGTTAGAGAAAAATTATCTGTAAATAATGCTTCAAAAAACTTCAATATTATCCGAAAACTGTTTCAAATAGACACATTCATAAAAAATGTGGATCCAGTCTGCTTTATATGGGCAACAACATCTCCAGCAAATAATATTGTCAGTTTTATTACATTTTGCAACCCTCTCAGGAGTTAAAAAGGCTCTATGCAGGAACTTCTACATAAAAACACTCCAATACTGTCCCCAGGATGTTAATTTTATAGAATCATCTAGGTAGTTCTGAAGATAAAAAGATGAATACCCAGTAAGGCAGGTCCTGGCATCATAAAATTAAGCTTTATTCTAGCTGTGGATAATATACTTCTAATGAAGTAAATACAGATACAGCAATAAGGAAGAAAACAGTGGTGAAATGCATTCCTAAGTACTTTACTAGAAAGATGTGGAAGTTTTAAATGGCTGGATATCACATGGCACACATGCTCATTAAGGTATCTGGATTATATCAAGGTCTTTGATTCAGTCCTGCACAGGTGGCTAAAAACAGGAGTGGAGGCAAGTACATTCAAGAGTAAGGGACTGAAATACTGCATAGCTGAATGAAAAAATGCAGAAGGGTTGTGCTGAGATGAAAAATGTTAGGAATAAAGAAAGTGACTAGTGGAGTATTGCAGGGGTCATTTACAGGCCAAGTATTTTTCAGTGTGTTCATTTTAGACATAGCTGTGGGAATATAAAACAGAAGTATGCTTTTGATGGTAACACAGAGTCAGGTGCAACAATGGATGACAGAAGAAAGAGTCAAAGGAAAGATTTGTGAAGACTGACTTAGTAAGCATAGAGGTGGGAGATGAGGACCAATGTAGACAAATGCAAAGTACTGTACCTGGGTCACAGCAAACCTGGTATGAAGTATTAGCTTGGTCCGGAATGGAACTGATGTCAGTAAGGCAGGATAAGGATTTTTGAGAATTTATTCACACCTAAACTAGGCCACAAGGAGCAGAGTGAGAGGCAATGGCAGTAGCACATAAATGTTAGGTTGTAGACTCAGGGATTAGACTCCTGAAGCAAATAGATAATGCTTTCACTGTACTGGATCTTGGTCAAGCCTCAGTCCAGGACAAACAAGAATACCGCAGTCTCCTTGGAACCCTTTAATGACACAGATTTCGTGCTTTCATCTTTACCAAAAAGAAGACTTCATCATAATCTAATATGTGTTACCACAATTCTAGTTAAAATGCTTAACAAATAGTCACATGATCAAGTAACCTTTAATAGATTCTTAAAGCAATCTTATACATAACAACAACAATAAAAACATCCATTACTTTGTATCTAAAATCACCTCAAAGCTGTAATAAAATAAAATGCATAATATATTTAGGAGTAGATTTTAAAATGCCCAGTTCAAAGAGCACATTCTTTACTACTTCATTCTAACTAAATCACCCTCAAAGTTTTAAAGCTCTCATTTTTTAAAATGCAATTTATACAAATTTTGACATTTAATCACGGGTAAACATAGCCATTCAACTTAAATTGCCACCCTAATTCCCTAAATTCAAAGAAATTTTACCAGTCACCTACAAGAGGCCCAGTTTCTAATTTTTCCCAACTAGAAAATAAACATTTATGAAATCCCACACACCTTACTGAGTACTTATAATGGGCATTTTTATTGCTCCCTTTTCTAGTACTATAGTTATGTTCATACATTGTTTCTCTAAGGGTGTGTTCAGTTTTTTCCAACATAAAGTGCCTTGTAGACTGAAAAGATTGCAATGTACACCACCTTTTTGTTCCACAATTCACACATGGGCATCTGATCAAATTAATAACAGATTTAAGGACAATATCTTCATTTTTAATATTAATGCAGGTAACACTGGTTGCAGTACCCACATTTAAATGTGTTCTTCCAGATCAACAGTTCATTGCACTTGCACTCAAACCTATTTTTTAGATTATATCTTTTTTGTAAACAAACACGTTGGATTGGCAAACAGCTGTTTTACTTATTTCAGAATGAGTAAGAGTATTCCAATTGTTGATACTAACCTTCCTAATGTTGTCAACATTACTGGTAAACATAAGGGTCATGGCTTTAGGAAAACCTTTGTCTGTTGTATTACCCCACCAGACACATTAAATGATGCCCAGTACTGAAAATCGAGGCAAGTCACAATTTCTGCCATGAATAATTTTATCTTAGTAATAAAATGACAAGCAGACAGTCCTAGGCAATCTCACAAAACAGATTATATTAATCCTGTTCAATCAAAGGTGAAGCTGTTATATCCAAAACAGGAAAAACCAAAAGCAGCTGAATAGGAAAATCCAGAACTTATTTAATAGACACAAAATAAAAACAATAAAATAACAAGTACCCAGTTAACACTTTCATCTCTAACCTTGAGACTTCTTCAGACTCGATACATTCAGCATCACCAAGCATTTATATAATATTCATGTAATTAAAATAGTTTAGTGCTCAAACAGAGTAGCCACAGGTGCTGCCATGGCACCAAGTTATGCAAATATTTTTATGCATGGGTGGGAAATTACACACATTTTCAATAGCATGTATATGAATAATATTCTCTTGCATAAATGCTTTACTGATGTGTTTTTGGTTTGAAAACTTTCATGCGCACATTAACAGTTCAAGTTTTTTTTAGAATATTCCATAGAATATAGTGACACCAGTATAAATTATTTAAATGTAACGATATTGAAGGAAAATGGCAAATATCTGCAAGATATACAAAACTTTAGATTATGCTAGTATGCACCCCAACAGAGCTAAGCAAAATATAGTGAAGGAGCAGTTAATGAGAGCATATAACCTCACCAAAAAAAGGACAGGGACTTTCTGAAACAAAATGAGAGCGTATGCAACAGATTTATCCACAGAGGTTACCCAGTGGAGATGGACGTATGCAGTATTAAGAAAAATGAAGTTGATGAGAACATACAAGTAGCAAACAGTATAGATTCACTAGAGATTAAGAAAATAATCAGAATAAATTGGAATCTTATTAGCAGTTGTTCAGAAATAACTAAAGCAGTTGGTGACAAGCCTATATTTGTACAGATAAGAGACAAGAGTTTCAAGAATTTTTTTCAGAGAAACTTAAACTTACTGTTGAATAGCAGTGTAAAAACAGGGATGTTCAAATCTCTCAACTGTAATTTTTGTAATTATTTGTACACTGGAATAGAAGAAATAAGGGTGAACAACATGCTGATCAAAATCAAAGACAGATTTACTTGCAAATCTAAGTTTGTTGTATATTTAGCTCTATGCATGCCCTGTCAGTCATTTTATGTTGGTAGAACAACCAGAGCTTTACAAGCACAAATATGCAAAAATGGTTTAAGCAAGCATTATATTTCATCCAAATGTAAAGTGGATTTTACATTTATTGTAATAGATTATGTTGCAAGGAATGACAATAAGTTTGATGCTGAGGAAGAATTAGGATGGAAAGAATATTTGTGGCAAGTTAAACTTAATGCTTGTTACCCATCAGGATTAAAACAATAGAGAAGATTTTGTTGCTTACCTGAAACACAAAGGGTTAAAGCACTAAACTATTTTAATCACATGACTAGTTATTATATAAATGCTTGGTGATGCTAAATGTATTCAATCTGAAGACGTCTCTAGGTTAGAGACCAAAGCGCTAACTGGATGCTTGTTATTTTATTGTTTTTATTTTGTGTCTATTAGATTATATAAATTGTTTGAATGTGTCTATTCTAATCACAAAGAACCCCAATGGGTTTGATATATATATATATATATATGTATATATATATATATATATATATATATATGTACATATATATTATATATGGGTCTACTACGGTTGATTGAAAACTCACTTGATTGAAAATGAAATTACTAGGACCACTTCAATGAAAGCTCACTTGACTGAAACTCATTTTGTTGAAAGTCATAAATGGCCTTTTCTCCACTGTAGTGCGACCCTGGAGTTAGTATATAAAGAAAGGGGGGGTAAAGCCCCCCACATATCTTGGTTATATATTCTCTTTTGGAAACAGTTATTTATTGCACTTGTAAGTATCACTGTGTATAGTTTAAAATGTTTATAATATGTGGGGGGTGTAGCCCCCCACACCCCACAATGTGGAGGGCTGTGCCCCCACACACCCCCTTACTTTATATACTAACTCCAGGGTTGCACTACAGTGCAGAAAAGGCCATTTATGACTTTCAATCAAATGAGTTTCAAAGAAATGAGTTTTCAGTGGTGAGCTTTCAGTGAAGTAGTCCTAGTAATTTCATTTTCAGTCAAGTGAGTTTTCAATCAACCGTAGACCCATATATATATATATATATATATATATATATATATATATCTATACATACATACACACACACACACACACACACACACATATATATATATATATATATATATATATATATATATATATATATATATATACATACACACATATATATATATATATATATATATATATATATATATATATATATAGATAGTGAGAGAGAGAGAGTGAGAGGAGAGAGGAAAGAGGAAAGAACCCTTCTTCAGCAGTTACCTTCACTTCAATAGCTGTCACCCTCTCCAGCTTAAGAAAAGACTAGCAAAAAGGGTAGTTGGTCAGGGTGGCACATATGGCATCTGATTTTGACACATTCCAGTTGGAAAGGTTGATTGCTCTCCATGTTTGGTGATATGGGTTATGCCCACCAATTTCTGAGAATGATTAGTGATGAAGTTACTAGTGGATGGGATACTAAATTCATCCTTTTGTTGGGCAAAAGTATGAACCAATCTGGAGTTGAGGACTAGTTTGAACAAACCTGCAACAGCTATTAATTATTCTAGGACGTTTGTGATGGAATATAATTCTGCTTCTAAGGACATAAAAAAGATTGTTTCTAAAAATTGGAAATATTTTATGGGGGCTCAGGAATTATACAAATTATTGGAGAATGCTAGTAACCACACAGGAAATTCAGGACACGGTACGTACATCAGATCGCTCTCAGAGCTAAATCTAATTCACAGACCTAGGAAATCCAAACTGTTCTTCTCCACTCTGAAAGCCGGAGTCCAATGGGAAGGAGAATAATTCCAACAGTGTAAAACAACCAAGTCCAAAAAATTTGATGAAAACTATTTATTCAAAAAATATAATAATAATAATAATAATAATAATAATAATAATAATAATAATGGAACACTTAAAAAAATGTGCAACTAAGCCCTTTCATCCCTCTTGTTGTGGGACTTCATTAGAGTTCACAATTCTTCAGATGTTCCCTTATTTGTTTACAAAAAGGTAGAAATGTGAAGAAATTTAGTGTTGGCCCTGAAGGGGGTATGACAACAGGTATGGTTAATTCAATTAAGGGCATCAGAAAATGTAGGATGTGCAGGCAATGCCCGTACATCCTTGAGGATGATAGGTTAACTTGGCCCATCATATTTCCAGTGGTTGGTAATTGCTCACCCGAGGGTTTAGTATACTTGGCAATTTGTAATCCCTGTGATGCTTTCTATGTGAGGAAAAAATAGAGCATATTTGCAAGAAGAGAATTTATGAGATTTTGAATGATATTAGGAATAGAAATTTAAATAATGCACTATTTAGTTGTGAAGAACTGTAATTATAGCTCATTCCAGTTCATTATTTTGGAATTTATTCCTAACAGCTACAAGGGTAGCACCTGGGAGGATCAGATAGAATATAGGGAGTTGATGTGACAACTCCAGCTTAATTCCACTTCTTCTCCTGACTACAATACATCTGTTTCCATCATTTTACAGCTAGGAACTGACAAACTAGTTGTCAATTTAGTTTACACATTTTTTAGTAAATTGATTTTTAAATATGTATTAGATTAAGTGATTTTTTTTACATGTTGGTTATGTTTACATGCTATCCCCGGGATTCATGAAGCTTGCGCCAGTTGCAGGCATAGCGCTGGCGATCTAACACCAAATATGGCCTCCGAGCGATTCAGGTACGAGCTGTTTCCACGTGCATTACCTGCGTACGCTACGCCCACACAGCTGCCAGTGCCTGTATGCTAATCACCCCATGCACAGCAGTGTAGCATGCAAATGAAGGTATATAGAGATTCAGGAAGTGGTGCAGGCATAGTGTAAGCATGCAGAAATGTAAACCGAAAAAAAACGGTTTACATTTTTCAAACATAAAATCGGAGCCATGACAGTGGACCAAACTCACATATTTTACTGTTAACATATGCCAATGGCTAAATATATAGCCATTGGCATAAAAAAACATGCAGAAAATATGAAAAAGAACATTTAATATTATGCCCACACTAACACGAAGTTAAAGCGCAGGGCATCGGTGCACAAACGGGATCGCAAGGAATATACAAAAATGTAGAATAAAACTGCAATGAAACACATATCATGATTTCCCCATAATAGTCAATGGCAGGCATGCTACACCATACTCATGGCACAAGGATTGCTAAGGGGCAGTGACAGTGTTATGCGCAGTAGCTAGGAATTAGTAGGCAATGCCATGCAAATGAGAGGAGTAATACTGAATCGCAGATTTCCCGCTGGTGTAATTATGCACAAAACAGAGTAGCATTATAACACTGAGGTGAACCCTTGAGATAAAAATGACATCAAGAGAGGGGTGTGTCGCCATTGCTGTAAGCACATTGGAGCATTGCTAACTCGGTTTCCTGTTGCTAAGCAAAGCTGCAGGATAGGGGTGTGTTGAAGTAGCCATAGCTTTGCTTAGCTGAGAGCACACAAGGTAACTGAATGTGCATGTGAACGTGGATGAAAATGTGCTGTAAACTCGGTAAACAGCTGTGCGCGGCACGCACCAGTGCGGAAACAGGAAGGATATGGGAAAAAGATAAGGAAATGCTGCAGCATGGAAATAGGAGTAATTTACACCTAGGAACCCACAGTGGGCCATTGACAACAGCTAACAAGGCTGCTAGCAGCTACTTGCAGGAAAGGGGAGGTGCCATACTGCAAAGAAAACAGAACTGTCACAGCAGAACAAAGCAACATTGAAGTAGATCAGCTATATAACACATTTCACAACACATTCCTGGGTAGGGAAAGTACAAAACAAGAAAGCCAGCAGCTGGATGCATGCCTGTCAATGGGAGGGGATTTGGGTTGAAAAGTGAAATAAAGGGCAACAGATAAAGCACGACAGGCAAGCATAATTCAACACCAAAGGCCCCACAATTGCAGTACTCGCTATAAAACCCATAATTAAGATACCCTGCAGCTGGAATTGCACATACACACCCAATGACATCAGCAGCATCCATAGCACAATAGTATAAAGTGTGAAAGCACCTCACATACACTTGTGTATTCCCAAACACTCTGCACCATCAGTGTAAACAGACGGGGAACTTTTAAAATATACATGTTATGGGCTGCCATAGCTTTGATTCATCAGCATGTGTTGGAGACTGAAGGTGGTGTGGAGGATGATGCTGACAACCACCTCAGGCACCAGAGGAGGAGAAGAGTGTTCAGACCAAGGGTAACCTACCAGGGGCTAAATAATCTGGAGATAGTAGAGCATTACAGGGTGGACAGGGACACCATACAGCAACTTGTTGAGCTGTGCCGGCCATGCCTCAGAGCGAGAAATAACAGCGGGGAACCCATCCCAGTGGACACTAAGGTATGTGTAAGCTTGAGAATACTAGCCACAGGTACCTTCCAAAGGCCAACTGGGGATATCCTGGGGGTCTCACAGGCATCAGCATCCAGGGTACTCCACCAATTACTGGATGCCATGTTACCACATGCCAATGAGCACATATACTTCCCCCAAACGCAGGAGGAGTTGGCCAGCAATATGTGTCTCTTCCACCATGTGGCAGAATACCCACAGGTACTGGGTGCAATAGACTGCACGCACATACACATCAAGTCACACCCGGTGAGCAGGGTAGGCACTACATAAACCACAAGGGATACCCATCCATCAACTGCCAGGTCATGTGCAATGCCCAGAGCATTATCATGGATGCGTGTGCTGGTAGCCCTGGAAGCTATCACGACTCCCACATCTGGCATGCCTCACAGCTGTATCAGGTATTTGCTAGGGGGGATATCCCATATGGCCACCTGGTGGGGGATGCTGACTATGCACTGGAACCGTGGATGATGCCTCCCATCAGAAATGCACACACACCCATGCAAGAATGCCATAATGAGGCACACGCACAAACCAGAATCATCATAGAGTGTGCGTTTGGGATGCTAAAATCATGAATTCGTTGCTTGGACATATATGGTGGAGCTTTGCAGTACTCTCCAGGCATGTGTGCCCACATCTTCATAGTATGTGCCATGCTACACAATATGATCTGGCAGAAACAGCTGCAACAGGGATAGAATGGTGAAGGCCCTCACAGCCCACCACCATTGCCAAGGGCCCCACAGGCACAGAGGTACTCAGACCACAAACACCCTGAGCCAGCCCTAGTAGACAGACGGAGGTGTGTCCAGTATGCCCATGCCTTGACAAAGAGGGAACATATAGCACACACATTGACAGTGTAGGCACTCATGGACTGACACCCTTCTCCACCTGCACACACAGTAAACATGGATGGCAGACACACAAGACCACCTGTAAATTGTCATGTATAGGTGGTCTACTGTGTGCATTCTACAGAGGCAGCCCTCAACTATTGCACACACAACCACTATTGGCACAAGGTAAGTCAACACCTGAACAGTAAATTAAGTTATCAGCATGTGCTGATACTGTATGTATAGGTTCATAGGTACATGGGTAGGTACTTGGCTAACTGCCTGAGGCCATTCACACGCCTAGCTGAAATGTGTCAGCTGTCACCACCCCATTGATTAACTAACTGTCCTTCTGTGGAACAGAGCCAATTGCGAGATCCCTGGGGTGTACCCACTGTTCCCCATCCACTCTGCAAGGTGTCCCTAGAGTGTTAGTGAGGGGCTCCATATAATGTAATCAGGGATGTAGTTCCAAAGCATGGGGAGTACCTGTGACAGGAATCTGTCACTCCAGCATCGTCCAGTTATGGCTGTGGCAAGGTTTAGCTCATTACAGTGTGTGTCTCACTGTGACATGGATTCCCATAGGTGGAGCATATCCATTAAGCCTGACTTGGATATAGCTTTGTTGGGCAGCAAAGCATACCTCTCAAGTGTACCTCATTATGAGGAACGTACCTCATTTGGGGTCTTAAAAAGTTCATGTTCCTCGAAGTTCCTCAAGGTTCCACATTGAAAGAGTCTGTCATGCATTCAGTGTTAGGAATTTTTTTAAGTGAAATCCATGATAAATAGAAGTTAATCATATTAATTCATTAAAGGACCTTCTTTATAAGTAAAATCAGCATATTTTAACCATCCTATGAACTTCCTAGTTGATGTTGTTAGTAAGTCATTAGTATGTGTTACACATTTTGCCCATTTGTTCCACGTTATGAAGGCGATTGCTCCTCATTTTGGAGATGGAAGGTTGAGCTCTATGCAGCAAAGATCATCTCTGAATAAATGATATGCCACTGAGTAATACAAGAGTGCATGCAGTCTGGCAGCATAGGACACATGTCTGAGGCCAGTAATGCTCTTGGCGAGGTATGTTCGTGGACCCTCCAGCTGTTGGATGTGTCTTCTGAGGTACATCCCAAATGGGTTATCATACTCAATGATGGGATTGATGAGTGATGAGTAAAGGGGCACAATAACCTCAGTATGTCTAGATGAGAACCATTAAGTAATCAGATGACCTACATAGAAGGATGTCCTAATTACTTCAGAGATATGATTGTCAAAGGAGAGATCACTATCTAATGTAGTCCCCACATACCCATTACATCGTCTGTGTTAAAGTGGCTGCCACTCGTGTTAATATGTGGGTGTTTAGTTTTCCCAACATAGAATGACTATGCAGTTTGTGGCCTTTAGGTGGAGGTCATAACTTTGACACCCTGTGTTGGTCTATGTGAGGCCCCTTGACGGATGTCTGTGACAGCTCGACTGTCAATTATGTCTCCTAGTTTGCAGTAATCACCAAACACTGTCTGCTGTAGTCCACCTGTGTTTGTCTGTACCTCTGAGAAGTATATGGCAAACAGTAGAGGTCTCAGGACTGAGTCCTGTGGGACACCAGTTGTGACTGGTTACGAGTTGCACCTGGAGGCTGCTAGGCTTACCATGTGGGTTCTGTGTGTAAGCTTGTTTGCAACCCAACCTGTGATGTATGGGTGTATGTACTGGCTGGTGTGTTTATAAATAATACCTGAGTGGGGAATGGTGTCAGAATCCTTGGCGAGGTCCAGGTAGTATGTGTGAACTACCACACCCCTCACCTAAAGTCTAAGTGACTGTAAGGCATCAAACAGGTTCAGTAGGCATGATCTACACTCAATCCAGCTGACCTGGGTGGGGTCGAGTGTCTGGAGGTTCCCAATGTCTCTGTTAATGAGTTCCATGATGATTCGCTCCATAACCTTGCAGACCAGGCTAGTCAGGCTTATAGGGCAATAGTTCTCGGGGTCCGTTGTGGCGCCACTTTTGTGGAGTGGGATAACTGTTGCTGTGCGCCACTCTGTGGGTATATAGCCTGTAGAAAGGCTGGATTTGAATGGTGTGTTTAGGTGAGGAGTTAGTTCATTTGGAGCTCTTGTAAGACACAGCCTGGGACACTGTCCGGTCCCATTGAGGCTGTGTTTGTGGCTTTGGACAGGGCTGTTTTAACCTGTGTGTCGGTGATTACCGGGGCCATACATTCTTCTGGTATGGTTATGGGTCGTTTAAGGGTTGAGAGGGGTGTGAAGTTTGCACTGAACCTGTCTGCCAAAATGGTGGCAATATCAGTCAGTTCAGTGTATTTTGTGCTAGTCTGCACCAACTCAGAGCAGATCTGAGAGTTCCCACTTAGGTTCTTGACATAGCTAAAGAACGCTTGGTGGCTATCTGTAGGGTCCTTGGGAAATTGTCTTTTGAAGCTAGCCTTGGATGATTTCATGAGGGATTGCAGTTTCTTGCTGATACTGATCAGGGATGTCTGTCCTTCTAGGGATTTTGCTCTTATCTGTACTATTTTCCTCTTTCTATTGTAGAGCCTGTTTATGGCGGGGGTCCACCAGACCAGTTTCCTTTTCTTGTAGGAGTGAGTCTAGGTTTGACTTGGGATAGCATGATCCACGCATTCCTGCAGATGATCATAGAGTGCCTTTGTATAGGTTTCAGCACTTTGGACAGCGCTGTCCATTTCTGTGGGGGCTGTGAACCTTTCCACCTTGGGCTTAAGCAACGTGAAGTCTGCTTTGGAAAAGATTTTCACGGTGGTTTCTTTGTTTGGGTTTGTGGGCATAATGTGAATATCCAGAGTGATTAGTCTATGGTCTGATCTAACCAGCAAGGGGTTGACGTTGAGTGTGGAACACCAGTCGTCCATGTTGGTGATGACCAGGTCCAATATGTTGTTCCCTCTGGTGGAGGTGTAAACAAGTTGTTCCAGGGCGTTTGAGTTTAGAAATTCTAGGAAGCGCTGGGCAAGGGAGTTAGTACTTGAGTAGTTCTCCCAGTTAATGTTTGGGTAGTTGAAATCACCCAGTAGTAGGGTGTTTGGTAGGACCTGCATATTTCCCAGTGTCTACAGAAATGCGGAATGTGGGTCCTGTGTCATGGTGGGTGATCTGTAGCAAGCTACAATTTGGATTGCAGTTTTGCCCATTGTCAGTTGCACTTAGATGATCTCTGATGCATCGTGCTGTGCCACTAACCTGGAGGTGTGAGTATCCTTGATGAATATGGATACACCCCCTCCTTTTGTGTTCCGGTCTGGGTTCTGTGGCCAAAAGGTGTGGTATGAGCTATAGCCTGGTGGTGCTGGGGTGCTCTCTGGAGCCTTAAACTGGGTGTCTGTTACTGCACAGATATCGATGCTCTCCATGCTGAGGAGTGCCTCGAGTGTGTGCAATATGAGGTTTAGACTTCTGGCATTGAGTAGCAATACCCTCAATTTCTGGTTACTTGTGCTATGTACGGTGGTGGGTTTGTCTTATGAGCCTTGCCTAAAAGTCCACCTTGCCTAATATCCACCTCTCTACTATTCTTTGCAATCAATGACAGCTGTGCATGTGTACATGTTCTGCAAATGTGTACTGACCCTTGTTACAGGGCTGTGCCAAATGGCTATGTGCACACCTACATAGAGTGAATATTGACAGTAGAGACACACTGGTTGAACATGTAGATTTGTGTAGCCTAACCTCTCATTGCCAGACTAACAGCTGCTTGGAAATATGTTAACAGTACTGTAACGAAACAGGGTGCATATCATCTTTAACTCCAGTGTGACATCTGCAGTAGGTGTGTAAGATGTAGGAAACTGCTGTCCATGTGTAATAGCAGCTTCATAGGTGATGTTGTACACTATCTGATTATATCCTGATCATGTTGATAGTGGCAGCAGAGTCTATTGATATTTGACTCTGTGTGGGGAGTGGGTGTCTGTGCCCAACAGAGCTCATGGTTCTACTGGGTATTTCAGTTTATACCCAGACAAGGATACAGCCCTGTTCACACTTGCATCATCTGTAATCAAATATCAGGATGTGATGTGGCCCACAGAGGGGGATTGCTACTAAAGGTAGCTACCATGTTCCTGTAATAGCTAGTGTTGCCACGTCCATAACTCAAATATTTACATGTCAGCATCACTGTCTAAAACCTCTTCATAAGCAGTAAGTATGCTAAATACAGTACGTGGTACTTGTAGTACTGAATGCTCATACAGGCATGTCCACTACTCAGCTACTGGTGTTTACTAATGTCAGCTTTGTATATGTGGCCATCCTGGGGGAATGCAATCTCCATGCCATGTACACAGCTAAACCCACCTAACACCACACCTCACACATTGTCTGGGATGCAGCTACAGGGGTGATCTTCGAGGCAGTCCATACTACACCCATGACTGGACTAGACAGTCAAGAGGTGTAGGTAAACACATGCATCTCATCACCACAACCAACACATACCCATACCGGAACACAGTAAGGACACACACATATTCCACCAGATATCACACACATCCACAGAGGCCTCTAAGTATCTGGCCAAGCAAGAGTCCTCACAAGTTGGAATAGCAGATAACAGAATACAAACTGTACAATATAGTTCGCATAATTGTGTCACACCTCAGAACATGTAGCCGGAAACATGGCCAACAGTACTCATTTGTGAACGCAAACCCTAGCACTATGTTACACACCAAGCTATATGAGGGCAAACATACTGTCAACTGCCTGTCTACCATGATTAGCCACATACCCATACACTCCGACCACCTTTAGAACTATACACATGTCTCTGGCATATGCTATGTTGTTGTGCAGGACCTGTGATGCAGTAGCCTGGACTGCATGGAAACACAAGCAGGAACTGACAGATCATGTAGCCCATATGGATATGTCCCAAGGTCTGGGTAGCATTCTGCCAGTGGCCAGAATGATGCGGCAGTACAGGGACAAGGATTGTATTCCACAATCGTGAAATTTACTGGTGTAATTCAAAGAGTATCCAACATTTCCCTGCCTGGGATAACATGGTCGATAGACCATGATGCTTTGCCAGACAGGGCCTGCACCTGTCACCCCTGAGAATCTGGATACCGGCAATGGCCCATGCTTCCCCTATAGTGCTCTCATCATGCCAGGTTCAAGTGAAAGTCTACTGGTGCAACAGGGACAGCCAGGAAATAAACTGTGGGTCTTGCTATTCAATGATACAAAGCAGGTACTCAATATGGACTCACGGCAATCTGAAACATGAAGAACATATCTGTGCAGTGATTGAGATATGGTTCAATGCTTTGGAGAGCACTCCTGCATGACCATGTTATAACACATACCTCATCTCTTGAACAACATCCTTTATTGGAACACATGGGCCACAGATATGTCCAACTTCATGAGGGATATGTACACCCCCATGCAAGTTGCACTTGCACAATGTAAGATGCATTATGCTGAGCAACTACCTTTGTGCCAAAGTGTAATCCAAATTGCACCTTGTGACAGATCATCCACCATGCCTCAGAAATCCCAACTGTCATTGAGCTGTAATGGGGAATACCAGTTGTGAAACAGGACACCATAATCATGGCCACTCAGCTATCTCATTATGAACCGGGAAGACTCATCATATACCAACACATGTGCTCAATGCGTGTTGGATGTCATCAACACCATTGACCTGGATCACCATAGTCGCACCAGCAAGGCTAACGGTATGCCACACATGGTCAGTCTTCAAAGCCAATGTTATGCTCCTTAAGAGCGAAGTGGTGACTGTCATGGCACCCATGCAGATGTACAATGCATATGCAAATGCTGGGACCTACACAAATGCACTTTAGGCACTCACATATGTGCAGTGATCATGCCATTGAAACAGAAACAGGATTCAGACAAACACAACCATGAAGGCAAACTGGTGGTACCCTGCCTTAAACTGTACCACAGAAGATAGTAACTGTTGCAAGGGTCAACACACATGAGTGGAACTTGATCCATGGTCAGCCTCAGTAAGATGCAGATACAACATATAATGCCACGCAAAGCTACTGTGAAACTACTCATCCACATATTATGAGGCCAAACACAGAGGATTCCATAGCTGTGTCATGAAACATAATGGCAACAACAAGACCTGCTGTGCTTCACAGCACTATGGCATGAGAGGTACTGCACCTACAGAAGTAGCACCTGTTCAGCCAGATAGGGTCTTGGATAACATAAACACACTGCCCCCAACAGGTACACATTCATATATCCATGTACACTACAGAGCCCCTGTAACAAAGACTATGCAGGTACACGCTGCACTCTCTAATGCCATACATACAGGCTGCATGGGACCTGTCCACATTCCAAGTTATATCCTACACAAATGTCAAAACAATCTGCTCCACACATAAACATCTCATACAATCATAGCTTCATGTCAGGCTGTGTACACACTGAATGGTGCACAGCAAGAGTCATCTGTTAATGCTGTCAATATCCGTTACTTGGTTACTTGGTGTTGTTCCATTACATGTCATACCACATGTATAGATGTGTGTTGGTGGTCTGAGGACATGGTGGTGTCTGAGGATTACATCCTAGAATGCAGCTTTTGACAATGTGACCTGCACCTGGCTCATCTGTGATGATATATGCTTGAGTACTGGTCTGTACATGTGAGTAGCCATTATGAATGTGGGGACACCACCACCTGGAGTGGTCCGTACCAGTGTTATGGCCCACATGTTTGGTTCTGAGTTATATGTTGGTAGTGCTATTGTGCATAACAGAGCCATCAGCCAGGTGTTCCTCACTGCACATATGTCAGTATTCCCCATTGTAGGCTTAACAGTGAGCAGCTGTGATTAAGACAGCAACACATCTAGCACTGGTTAGCATAAGCATACAATGCAATTGTCTTCTAGGTGTCAGGGTGTTATTCTGGGTTTAGGTAATTTGCCTTGGAATGGCACTATATGGGCAAATGCGAAGGAGGTATTATCAACACTTCCTTGAATCATGGATGCATGTGATCTGTGACAAAGGCTTGTCTTCTGTCAGTCATGTCATCCCAGACTGACAGACACTGGACAACCTCATAATTACAGCAGGTCATTGGCTCATTGTGTTGGTCAAGCAGTTGCCATTCCTAGCATGAAATCACTGTGAGTGGTAGTATTGTGCTTGGTATAGACTGATACATCTAAGGTGTCGGACAGCAGCAGGTGTTGTGTAGATGATCAGTGTCAGATACATGTAGTGCAGTGTTCCTGCTAACAATGACAGCTACTAACACCGGAGACCATTACAACATGTTCTGTACATCTAATTGTATGAGCATGGCCACTGTGGCCTTCCGTGTTTAGAATCAGAGTGCATCCTAAACAGCCCTGTGCTACTAAGTGTATGAGCATGCCCAGTATAACCTTGTGTATTTGGACTCATAGTGCATTCTAAACAACCCTGTGCTACTAAGTGTGTGAGCACGCCCACTGACACCTTGTGCAAGTTATGTGCTTCTATGTGTATGAGCATGGCAATTGTAACCCTTTATAGTGATAGTAGTCGTCCATTCCACAGAAGGGCATACTCCTGTTCGGGATGGACTCCTACATTAAATACACAGGTTCACTGCTATGTACATCGTAACTGTCAGCATCCCTGTTAATGTCCGCAATTCTAGAAGGTCATGATGACTGCCTTGGAATGTGTAATCTCTGTGGCACAACTCGTAACTGCGTAGTACTGTAATAGTGATCTGTAGATAGGCAGGTGTTCTGATCCAATCACTGGTGTGTGTGTGTGTGTGTGTGTGTGTGTGTGTGTGTGTGTGTGTGTGTGTGTGTGTGTGTGTGTGTGTGTGTGTGTCCATCTGCCAGTGGACAGAACAATGCTTTTTAGAGTACTCACACTCCTTACATTTCCTATACTCAACTTTGGCAAGGCTGATGATGTCACCCACCTAGGAATACACCTCTAGGACTACTGTAACCAGGTATTCTTCATAGCGCATGCCGTAAATGCGTATTGCTGCAGTGTGATACACTAGGTAGGTAAGGGTTCAAATCCAGGACATGGCAGGTGTGTGTGTTTGACTGTCAGAGCCTGTGTGGGGGTGGCTGTGAGTGTCTAACCACTGGACATGTTGGGGGGTGGATTTTGTAGTTTTCTGATATGGTGTCCATCTTATGACACAATGCCCACCTCACAAGGTGTACATATGTCAGTCAGCCACAGGACTGGGTTGGCAAGCCATACCCCTACATCTGACAAAAAGCCTGGTGAACAAAGTATGTAGCCCTTTTAGTACCTGGTATATATCCTGAACCCATGTGTCATACACAAACACACTTACCTAGGATATCCTGCTATGTTGCTAGTACCATGCACATTGATGACAGATAGTAAGCATGGTGTGATTGCAGTGGGCTGCAGAGGACATGGCACCCTGTACAGTGGTACAATAGGCACATAATTGCGGACAATGTGCCTTCACTATGTTCCCCACTGGATGCCTGCAACATATGTGGTGCCATCAAATGTGATCCACAGAGGCCATACAATGCTATACGCATGTGCCCTGTATGAACCAATGCCACTGACACCAGGGAATACCAGTATCATGCTATCAATTTAGGTGCAGGGTCAACCTGCTGACTATAAGCAGTTCTCGCCACACCAGTCTAGTATTGGCATATCGGAGGATAACAGTCTGTGTACACAACATGTGCCTGCCAAACCAGGTACACCTGTACATGTTACTGTACAGTATTGTGGGACATACACATCCCAGGCAATGTCCATGTCAAGGACTATCAAAAACAGACATGGCATACATTGCAAAGCTATGGCCATCCACAATGGTAACCAGGATGTCAGGGCAGTTCATGCAGTACCCATCTGTGTGGGACATTGCAGACACTACATCCCTGTACCACACTGTACACCATTGTCGGGTGGTGCGATGCCAAGGATTACCCCTCACCCAGCCTTGTACAGCCATCTTGCACAGCCAACCACTACACACCCATGAAGCAATGCATACATGCATGCCAGTACTGGCACCTTGTGTTTGCGTGTGGGTTATGATGCTCCCAACCACAGTCACTCCCAGTATAACCCCCATTGGCATACAAACAGATGTCGAACACATTCACATACCCTAGCCCACAGAACCTCCAGATATCTCCTGTGGTGCATGTAGTACCGTGCATTACTGCAGTGTAGCAAACTAAGTAGTTAGAGAGTGTATCTGTGGCCCTGCAAAGAGTGTCAATGTGAGTCCATTAGACAGTGCAGTTGTGGTGACAATGGCATCTGTTCATGTGGACAGCCATGTGTGCTACACCTAATTTATATCTATTATATCTCTGTTGCACATGTCTCTCACCAACACACATATATGTTCTTACAGCACAGCAACATGTCAGCTTTGTGGCACATGTAGTAACTGCATGCACTTGTAATAGTAATGACTAGCCAGTCAAGGGTTTGACCCCTGTACTGGTAGGTGTGTGACAGATGATGCTTAGGTTTTAGTCTCCAAGCCCTTCTCTGATGTACTTTGTCTGTCCATCCCACACACTCTCTGGTGGATGTGGAGGTGTACACCTGATCAGCAGCATCATGTGTATTGTAAGTGATGAACATGATCAGGTGATAGCCTCTGCACCTATTGCAGTCCTTCTCTAGCTGATTGCATGTGGAATAGCTGTGATGATGTTCCTATAGCCATTCGCATGATAAACACAGTACAACAGCTAGGAAAATCATGTTGGTGTTTGGCCATGACAGTTGCTGTGAGTGGTACCTAGATGTGGTGTTTGGAAACGGCATCACAGATGATATCTGGATGTTGCTCAAACATCATACACACTGGGAAATAGCCTAAAGATAGGAGGGTGATGTGCCAGACATGACTAGAGCATGTAAGTGCAGCTATGCTTCATTGAGACTACTGCCTGTTTAACACATTGTGTGTGGTAATGGCTATTCTGCATGTTTTAAAACAGACATGACAGTGCTCTGTTCATGAGGGACCCCCATCTGTAGGGCTATCTGTGGACTGGTCAGTGTGTGGAACCATTTGTTTCCTGTGTTACACACTGAACACACATCTGTGCACAGCAGAAGCATAGTGTGAGGATTGCAGCTGGTACATGGTGATAGGGACGTGTTACTGACATTGCATCTCTGACTGGACATATGTCACATGAAACAGTGGTATGACAGACACTGTCTGGGGTTCTCAGTGGCAAGCCAATAATGGGCCACTGTTCAGAGCTGCAGTCACACATCTTCTACACTTTGTACAGATGTCATGCAGTATATATGCATGTGTTGTGCTCCCTCTCCAAATGTATACCATCTGTTATGTTGGGTTGATGGTCATATATATGCATACTGTTGTAAGTAGTCCTGAATGCTGTTTTCTATTACTAAGCCATATCTGTGTTTAAACTGCAACACCATAGGTTGTAAGGATTTGGAGGTCCCTGCAGAACCTCCTGTCCCACTTCAGCTGGCCATGGCACTGGGCACCAGCACATCTGGGGCTCAGCCTTGGACCTCAACCTCTGTTGGCTCTGCCCCACCTTCTGGTGGTACCACCACTGAGGATGGGGCTTGTCCCCCCTGGGAGCAGGGCCAGACAGGAACATGTCCGCTGTCGTGTGGTCCCAGACGTGGTGCGTTGGGGGCTCAATAAGGGGTTCCAAGGCCAGATACGCAAGCTCAAGGGTGGAGTGTCACATTTACAGGGTGAGGCTGCCCCTCCTGGACAGCCCTCAGCACTGCCTCCTTTGCAGCTGTTTTGGTGCAGTGGTGGCTGCCCATGGCTGGAGACCTCTGTCCCACTGTTCCCATGGGCTTGTGAATGCCAAACACCCCTCCCCATCTGAGGTGTATCCCCCCATATGTGTCATATACCGACCCTGTATGCTGTCTTGTCTGTGATCCTACCCTACTTATCCTCCACGGGCATACCTACTCTCCTTCTCCCACACTCACCCTATGGAAACATAAGGCCAATCGGTTCCTAGGACAACATTTGCCCCATACATAGCTGTCCATTTCACACACGTGTCCACTGGACACATGTAACCCTTGTAATATGCATCACAACATACTCCTGTTATCCTCACCCCTGTCCCTCAGGTGCACAATCCTGGTATGCACATCACTCCTAAATGTTCCAGGTACATGTGATGCGGACGACCCCATTGTACACACAACACTACCGGTCCCTCTATGGTTACCCCATTTATATCATGATGATGATGTTGCACACAGCACCTTGCAAGAGTACTGTTCTCACATAATGATTGGACATAAATTGTTGTGTTAATGTACATTACATGCACAGAGTAATGTATACGGCCAATGTACAATTGTTTGTGTGTATGACTGACACATGTCTGTCTGAGGGAGTCCTGATATTACATAGGACAACACCACTACATAATACAGGTGTTGCTAGTGTTTCCCTTTTCATTCATTTGTAATGCTTTGTTGTCACATGGTATGTTCCTGATATATCTCTATATATGTATGTACCTATATGCTGGACATAAACACTCACACATACATCTACATGATGGAATACATTCCTATACTGTTGAATGACTGTGCTGTATGATATGTTTGTGGTAAGGTCCAATGTTTGTATATCTGCCATGACATATTGGTAAATCACATTAGCTGTGTGTGCAGGGTCCTGGTTCTGAGCCATGCAGAGGCCATTTATTTTGTTGCAGGGCAGAACAAGGCCACTGGATACGAAGGGATTAAGGCACATTAAAGCAGTTGTGAGTGGCTGTGCGTGGGTTTGCATGGTGTTAAGCAGTGCTAACCTCTGGTTACAGCTTCTTACACTCAGTTAGCCTCTACATTGCTTTACCAGTGTAATACTCGCATACTGGCGGCCAAACAGGCTTACACCTGCTTGCTCCCGCATGTGCAAATGCACTGACATTGGTGTTTGCATCTGACACTCACACCCCTGTGTGGAAGCAAGGACCACAATATTACCTTGTGATGCCTATTACATCGGATTACATGCCTACAGTATTGGGAATGGCTGCCCATTAGGAGACGGCATGCTGTTCGACTGTACGGAATCCACGGCCTGTCCATTGTTTTATTCGTATTATTTGTGTGTTGCTCTT